>NW_009911061.1:316-12252 GCF_000696875.1 Nestor notabilis
GGGATGGGGCAGCCACAGCTTCTCTGGGCACCCTGTGCCAGCGCCTCAGCACCCTCCCAGGGAAGAGCTTCTTCACAATACCTAATCTAAATCTACCCTAAAGTAGTACCAGCTAAATCTAAACCTACCCTTGCATTGGAGCAGATGAGGCAGAAGACTAAAGTTTCTCTCTGAAAGGAGATTTTTACAGCACCCGTTTCTGGCAGGGGTAGAGCTGGGGGCTTGGTGCTTGTTTTCACAGGCTCTCAGCAACAAACACGAAGTGCAAATGAGTTTGCACATTGCATTTGCATTCTGGATGCTTTTTGGTGGAAAATTTTGTTGTTCATTGACTTCTCGTGTGATCTGCAGCCTTTGTGTCCCCATTGTGCTCCTGGCTGAACACTCCTGCGCTGTGTGACCCTGAGAGTGGGCACCGCTGGCCTGACGGTCTGAAGCTGCTTCCCTGGAGCAACCAGCCAGGAGAGGACAGCGTGGTCAGCAGCAGCTCTCAGCCTCACGCAGGACCATGTGAAGAAGAAGACAGCTTGGCTGGGGTTGGCAGCTTTTCCCCTGTATCGCTTCTCCCTCCAGGCACCACAAGCAACAAGGTGTGCTCGTCAGACCCACGTGGACTCTGCTTGCACAGGTGCACGCAGGGGTTCGGATCCATCTGCCACAAAGCTGTCACCACAGGAGGTACCCTTTGCTGTCCAGTTTATAAGGTTTGCACAGGAAAACAGGTAACATGAGAAACAGTTGTCGGATTTCTAATCCCAGCTACAAAGGCTACTCCAGATACCAGGCCTTAGTTCAAAACACAGTGAAAACAAATCAAAAAGCTTTGGGCTTTGGACTAGGCGATAAAGGGTATAAAGTAATTAATTTGTCTTAGCTCGTTCCCTCTTTCTGGATAGGCACCAATGTGTCTTATCCTTATCAGAAGGGAGTAAAGGCTTTAACTCACATGCACAGTGCCTGTGTTCAGTACATAGGAGGACTAAGGTTTGTCATCTCTGTGTGTGACGTGACTTTCAGAATTTCCAATTTTTCATGCTTTTAAGCAACCTAACATTTTTTAATGTGCTGTTACCACAAACCCATTCCTTTCTCCTGCCCGGCTCAGCCCTGCTCATCACTGGTGCTCAGGACACCTCACTCTGAGCTGCGAGCACGAGCCCTGGAGTCAGCATTTGGGAAGCTGCTGTTTCTCTGCAGGTGGAGAGGTTGTTTATGTCAAGGAGCTCAGTGTTTTGCCATCAGCAGGAGGGGAGCAAGGTCAGACATCTCCTGTGTCATTGCTCTCCCTCTCACGACCCCAGCATGGCAGCCTCATGTCTTTAGGCATCCATTCAGTCTTTTGGCCAGCTTAAACAACACAGAGAAAATACTTTCCTTTTCAGTTCTTGTTGCAGCCACCACCTCTGCTTCTTGCTCCTTCCACTGCCTATGGATGCCTCCTGGGTGGAAGACTGTGGGTATTTTTTGTTGATGCAATTTTTCTTAGCACAAAACCACAATTTCACAGCTGTAGAAAATATGAAAATGAACACAGAGAAATAAGCTTGTTGTCGAGAGTTGCTGTGAGACTGTAGCAACTACTATTGGCAAAAGTAGCCTACAGATCACTTGGGATGGCGTTCCAAAGGTAACCAACTAGCTAAGCACTCTGTAGTAAGATCTTGCCTGCATTTTCATCATTCCTAATTTCTATTTCACTCCATATGCTGCCACTGTTATTAATCAAACTGTGAACGTGGCTGAGCCAATGTTTCAAACCAAAAGAGTTATTTGTAGGTTTTCTGCTCATAAAGAAATAAAATATACATTCCGATTTCCAATGCATATTCGAATCCGTGAGGCATAAACTATCATTAGGAGCATCACAGAGAAACCAAACATCAACAACCTGTTTCACTGTCATAGTAACACATGACAATCTTCTCTTTCCAGAACACTGATAAAAACTTCTCCACACTGACTTGTTTTCAAGCCATTGTTTATACTGACAGAATAAGTGCAGATAAAACCATGAAAAATTTTTAACGAGAGCTTGACACTGTGTTATTCATGGAATCAGCAAAATAATAAACTCTGTGCTCTAGCAGCAAGTACAGTGCGCTCTTGGAAATTATTAACTGAGGTTTTAGAACATCAAAACTGTATGTTTGAGTATTTTTTAATTTTAAGTGGATTAACAATCATTTGGAGGTAGGGAAGCTGGGACAAAGGCACATTTTATTTTTTCTGTTATTTATAGTTTCCTAATGGAATCACTGTAAGTTATTCCACTTATCATCTGCTGCTGCCCTAATGGACTGGCTGAACAAAGGGCAGAATTCAGGAGATCATGAATTACTCGACAGAACAATCGTCAGTTTGTACCCAGTGAGCAGCAGTCACACTTTCTTCAGCAGTTAGGCCTGTCCTGCCACTACATGTGCCTTTGCCAGTGTCAGCTTGCTCTCCAGACCATGCTGTCTTTCCACTCCTTCCCTTCTCCCCTTGGATTTCGCCACCAGATGCTGGGGTTTTTTTATTCCATTATTGATTCCTGCCCCTTGAAGCTCCTCAGGTGACCAGGACAAAATGGGACCACTGAGATTGCTGGGATTTGTGCCAGTTTCTTACAAGCAAAGCCAGAGGTGTCTTGGTTGGTTTTTCAGATTGCCAGGAGAAGCCACATGGTGTTTAGTGGCTGGAGGAGGATCCGTTGGCTGTCAGCCCATTGCAGGGATGGAAAACTCTCCATTCAAGCTCATGTCACTTCTGCTGTGGCAATGGGAACCACGTCCCCAGTGCAGTCCCTGCTGTGCCACTCACACGTACGTACCCATGGTGTTCCCAACCTTCAGGCACTTCCTCCTGCCTGCAATGTGCACAGCCAGGCACACAGCAGAGAATGCCTGTACTCGGTGCTGTGTGAGGTTAACAAATAGCTATAGCAAACATCCCAGTTCATGCAAAGGAGGATGGATCGCGGAGGTGCCTGGTCTCTTCTCCCAAGTAACAAGTGATAGGACAAGAGGAAATGGCCTCAAGCTGCACCAGGGGAGGTTTAGACTGGATATTAGGAAAAATTCCTTCACAGAAAGGGTGCTCAGGCGTTGGAACAGGCTGCCCAGGGCAGTGGTGGAGTCACCATCCCTGGAAGTGTTCACAAGCTGTGTGGATGAGGCCCTTAGTGACATGGTTTAGTGGTGGACCTGGCAGTCCTGGGCTATTGCTTGGAAGGACTCGATGATTTTAAAGGTCTTTTCAAACCTGGTTGATTCTGTGACTCTATGAAATGTCCTGATCCTGCAGTCACTGTCCTTTAAACCTGAGAAACACTGCAGTGTGGTTCTGCCTGCAACTTCCTTGCGAGTGCCACGGAGTGAGGTCTGCACCCGGACTGGCAAAAGCGACCGGGCTTGGTTCGCTCAGGTCTTTACTTGTGTTTGATGTCCTGTGTTTGAGTTTCCCTGCAGAGATCCCATGTTTTCCACAGCAAGGCCCCAGACTAGGTACTGTTCTGCTGTTTCTGCAGGACCTGCTGTATTGACCAGACCTAGCCCAAGTCAAACACACAGAAAGACGGTGCTTGAAAGACCATCTGCACACCTCATCATACAGTGACAGGTCAGCTAACACAAGCTTCTCTTATATAAAAGAGCTGTGCAAATGTGGTGGCACAAGGGGAGGAAAGGGATCCTGAGCTGAGCGACAGCCCGTGCTCACAATGTTGAAATGGCTTGTAATTTAAATGGGGCAGCAGCTAACAGCATGCACCAAAATAACTGCTGCAGCATCACCCTGAGCACACGCTCAAATGGACAAAGTAGATAATGTGCCACTTTACCAGAACAAGAACATTTTTACTCTCACTGTTGGAGCAATCACAGCCAGCAAGCTGGGAGGAAGGCGATGTGAACAGAGATAGTCACTTCTACCTTTACTGACTTGAAGGAAATTGTGACAGCAAGTGTGTTTTAGATGTATTGCCTCCCTTCATCTCTTCTTTTCTGAGATGTGCTGAGCACACACAGCTCTGAATGCTTTCCTGAGAAGCCAGGGATATTCAGGAGCCATCAGAAACAGGCTAATGAGCTTGGAGTGTAAAGAGAGAGAATTATCACTGCAACCTGAAATCTGGCTTGCCTACTAGGAGACAGCATCACTCAAGCTTATTCTGTCTGCTCCTGAATGCCACAAGCACAGTAGAAAAATACTATTCGCTTTTGAGACAGATTAGGTTGCCTTTTGATTTTGATTTACAAATAACTGAATTGAGGACCTACTTACGAAAACAACAGCGTCCCCAGCTATCCTTCCAGCACACAAACAGCAACAAAATGCTACCTGTGAAACACCCTCTGCCAGAAGAAAAGGGTCATAGTTACATGTTTCCTAGACAAGATAGATGAAGGAAGAGTGAGTGTTCAAATTAATGTTTTCTCTTTTTTAACCTCTACTCTGTGACCTTTGGCACCTTCCTCTTTGCTCTGTAATAATCATGGCATGAGTGCTCCTTAATGTACTTTTCATGGTGATTTGTAGATGCTTTATCAGGACTGGGTGAACAGCCCCATTAAGCACAGTTTACAAGCAAGTAAACTGAGGTAGCAGCTAGCAGAGTCTCACCTCTGACTCACAGGGCAAATCAACAGCAGAAAATGAACCAAGATGCTTTCTGTCTGCTTGACTTCCAAACCAATTACAAATGGATTTAATCACCTGATTATTTTCAAAGGTGTCCCAGTGATCTGGGTGAGTTTCCCCAGGTGGATTTAAATGCATCTTTTATGGAAAAAAAGCCCCACAACACTAACAGGGTTTTAGCCAGTACCTCTGTCCAAAATTGCCCTGGATGCTCTCACTTCAGCGAAGAAAAGCCCCGTGGTATCAGTACTAACCCAAAAATGAAAAGAAAAGCAGTATATTCACAGCTCTCAAGGAGCTTAAGGAACAAGAAACCAAAACCAGCAGCTGAGACAAACCAACAGCCTGTGGTAATGGGGGTGTAAACCATATTGTTCTGACAGTTTTACAGGAGAGTGTGAGTCAAGGCAACTGCTGCCAGTCATTCTCTGAGCAAGCAGGCAGCTCCCCAGAGCTTGGCCACATCACAGAGGCTGAACAGTATCTTCAGGAGGCATTCTAGACCAGTTCTGGTACCGGGACCTGTGCAAAACAGCGCTCTGATTCGTTGCCTCTCTGTGCTGGGGTTAGAATTTGCACGTGCTGAGCTCTGTTTGGCAAAATCAGGTTAAAGGAATGTTGGGAAAGTTTTAGCCCAAGGAATTAAGGCCTGTAGGAGAATCTGAACTTGAATCCAGCAATTAAAACCAAGCCACCTTGTTCTGATTTCTGCTTTGACCACAGCTAACATGATGAGGATACCAGCGTTTAGGCCCATA
Organism: Nestor notabilis; assembly: GCF_000696875.1. NCBI lineage: Eukaryota > Metazoa > Chordata > Aves > Psittaciformes > Psittacidae > Nestor > Nestor notabilis. The sequence goes on from NW_009911061.1 coordinate 5,695, forward strand.
ACTACCATCACCTAGTCACTTACTGAACTGGTGAAACCCTTTTACTGGGCAGCATTACATATATGTGTGAGCACAGTTCAGTGTCATCTCAAGCTCTGTGAAATATCAAGTCCAGATAAAGCCACTCTGCTCTTACCATTTCAGTTTTTCAGTTTTCCTTTAGGATCTGATGCTTGTCTGGAGGTAACTTCATCTCAGTGGCTGCTTTATTCATCCAGACGCTGATGCCTGCAGCATCTACCCAGCTCACACTGCCAAGCTGTTCACAGAGGTCAGTAGGGCCTGGCTCCTCGACATGTTATGGCAACCATCACAAAGTTGTCTCTCTGGGGTGAATGATCATAGAATCATAGAATAATTTGGGTTGGAAGGGACCTTCAAAGCTCATCTAGTCTGACCCGCCTGCAATGAGCAGGGACATCTTCAACTAGAGCAGGTTGCCCAAAACCACATCCTGCCTGGCCTTGAATGTCTCCAGGGATGGCCCTGGATGGCCAGATGGGGCCCTGCCTCAGTTTTGGTACCAAGTTCAGAGTCATTGTGCTTTAAGAGCAAGCGACATGTATGGGGATGAGGTGGAGTGGGATGGGATGTGATAAGATGGGTGAAAGAAGCAAAGCCTGACCAAGACTCACTTTTGGTGATAGGTGAGCTGCTATGATTGGTATAGGAAAAAGGGTAAGAAGCAATGGGGAATTTAAAGAAAAGCCTGAAGAACAGATTTCTTTGCAATGTGGGAAGGCTGGCAGTAAGTCATAGTAACAGTAACTATGAAAGACTTGGCTATTTCAGTTCTGCTGACTGCTTTATTACAAACAAGCTGTTAGCACAGTCCATCTTAAGGCTGTAGAAGTACTTCCAACGTATGAAACCCCATCTGAAGGCCAAGAAAGTCACAATGAAATGGCTGAGACGAAAATTTCCTGAGTTGGGGTTGTGTCTCAGGCTAAATTTGTTTGGGAACATTCAGCCAAAACTGGTTTAATCCCTTTCTAATGGCTAACATCGTTCTTAGAAACCCATTGTTTATCTGACCTCCTCCTAACCCATTAGAAAAATTTCTGGCGATATTTTCCTTTCTCCGTTTCATGCTTTGAAGCATTACACCCGAAATTTGGCAGGAGGCAGCTTTCTGTTAGGAAGACACATTGCACCAGCTCTCTCAAACTGTGCTCAAACTTGGCCGTGTTACAAGCACTTGAGAACCCGGTTTGCATGCGCTTGGTGGAGTTCTCAGTTTTTCAGCTCAAATTCCCCAGAGACGTCTGAAGGGAGCAGGTGGTGGTTATTGCTGGCTGCTGGAGGCTGGCAAGGTGAATGACAAGTGTGAAGCTGGGCTCCTCCGCACTCCCTTTGCCTGTTTCCAGCACTGAAAGGACACGCTATCCAAGTGAAGGCAAAACAGGCAAGAGATATAGGATGGGATGAAGAAAGGAGGAGCAGTAAGAACCAAAAAAGTCTGAGACAGGGTGGGAGACCTGGAGACCCTCTTTTCTGGGCTCAGAAGAGGCCAACATAGAGGAAAAGTTTCTGGGATCTACACCAGCCCCAGCTCTGCTGTAGGAGATGGACAGCCAGGGAACAAGAGCAGTGGGCTGCATGCTGACCATTTTTCCTCTTCCAAGAGTTTTTGCTCCTCCAGAATTAAACGTTGCTGAGGTTTGGATCCATCTAATGGTGTTAAGAAGAAAGCAGTCAGCCTGCTGGGATTTGGATGAAAGGTTTCTGAAAGCTCAAGGAAATATTCATGTTAAGTGATCAGTGCCTCCTGGCTGGCTCCAGTATTGAAGCAAAGAGGGAGAGGAGGAAGAGTGTTTCTTTGGCCACTGAAGGATTTCCACCACACCTCTGCAAAGGAAGGAGTATGTGATGCTGGGTAGTTACTGCAACAGCAGTTTTCATAACAAGCACTAATCTGTGACCTTTGTGGCTGGGGCGCCTACAACCCCAGCCAGCCAGGAGCTGAGCACAGGCCCTGGAGAGCTGTGTGCAGCAGCTTCTGGCCTTTTCCTATTAGGTACCACCACTTAGAAGGTGATTTGCTCTTATGTTTTCAGTTTCTCCACTGGTGACACCTCAGAGGGTTCTGTGAGCACAAAAGACTGCCTGCTCTGAACCTGTGCAGTCACTGGTGATGACTGTGGAGAAGCCTAACGAAAACATCCTTACAGGGAGGGTGTGAGCAGCAGGTGGAAAAATAGGCTTTGAAACCAAATGCTATAATTAAAACAGGATTAGTAAATGATTGTCATCAATCCTATGCACTGAATAAAGGGAGGGTCCTTCCCAAAGAAAAAAATAGCATGAGATCATAATTAAAAGTGATCTTACGGAACATATGGACAAAAGGGCTCAATTAAAATTGTGCAAGCAGCTTGTGCATTACCTTACTTCTGAATGTTTCATTTTGCAGTATCACAAGGGGGTTTTTCTTCTTAAAGCTGCCCTTCTGTTTGTATTGCAGGTTCTCCAGTCAAAGAGTGCTGATGTGTGCATGCAACTGCTGTAACCTTACCGAGCTTGTCTTTTGATTGACTGTGCACAGTCAAAGGGGTGCACCCAGCACAGCAGGGCTGCGGCCAGCTAAAGTCAGTATGGATGATTTGGAGGGGCTTTTCCCTGCCTTGAAAATCACCCAAAATATTGCTGTATTGAAAAGAAACACAGATGAACATCTTTCATTCTTCAGAATGAGAATTGCCATTTTCTCTTTCTCTGTCTCAGAGAAATTGTTGTCTGTTGTTCCTTTGCTTGCTTTGGAAACTGTTGGTTTGAGATTACTCAAGCTGCAGCACTTTCTCCACTCCTCTACAGGAATGGCAGTCCATGCTATAGCCAAAAGTGGAGGAGCTGTCTAGTCTGCAGCCTGAAGGGGGTAGGGGAAAAGATCATTTACCCAGATACCTTTTGGAAAGGTTTAAATTGTGTGCGTGTGTATTTCTCAGGTTGCAGCTTTGTCACCTTACCTCAAGGCTGAGCCACAGGATGAAGAGCGGCTGAAGAGTTACTCTTCTGATGGCCTTCCAGGGTGATGGTCATCAAAAGCAAATCCACTTCCTGAATCAACCATCCTCTTACAGCCCAGAGGTGGGTGATTGGAGTCAGACAGCCTCTGGCTCTAGCCAAGATAAGCAAAATGGAAAGAACCCAGGTGGATATTTTTCATCTGAATTTCATAAAGGTGGAGCTCAAAATAAACTGAAATGGGCAGCGTAACATCCTTTCACCAGTGGGGTGGTCAGGAAATGTCCACTGACGTTCTTGGGACCACATTTCTCACCTTTTCACTTGTCATCTGAGTGCATAGGTCATGAAAAACAGTGTGAGAGGAACCCCTTGATCACCTTTTAGCATTCAGACATCTGCTCAAGACAGTCCCCTGAGTACAAGACTGTCACAGCTCCGTCTCCTAGGAGCTCACAGCAGAGGTGTTCAAAATGTGGTGGGTACTCAAAAGCCAACAAACTCCCAGACTGGTCTGCAGACATACCGTGGCTCTTGTTAGCTTTTCCAGGCTGTGCTTCCTAAGAGTGCTCTCTGTCCCATCATCCAGGTCATTAATAAGTATGTCAAACTTCATCAGCCCCAGTATAGAAACATAAGGGATGTCACTAGTGGTCAGCCACCAGCTGACTCTGTACCCCTGATGCCACCTCTCTGAGCCCCAGTTTGAACAATTGTCTGCCCACTTTATTGTGTGCTTTGCCGGTCTGTATCTCACTGATTTAGCTACAAGGGTGCTGTGGGAGATGGTGTCAAAGGCTTTGCCAAAGTCAAGTTAATAAATTACATGCATGGCTTTCATGTTTTGAGAAAGCTGCCCTTGATAAACAACCAGCCCCTTTGCTCTCCAGGGCAGCTCCCTCTGGGATCCTGCCAAGCAGATCCCTGAACAAGGTGAAATCTGCTCTCCTGAAGGCAAGGGCAGTAATGCTATTTGTCCTGCCGACTTCTTGCAGGATTTAATGTTTCATGGTTGGTGCTGACAAACTTACCCTTGACCATCATTTTGTTAACAGCAAACCCAGCAGAGCACCTCCCCTCATTTCATCGATTGCCTGTGTCGTCAGCACACGCCAGATTGTGCTTGACCATACAGCTCTTCCAGTGAAAGTACACCCGTGAGTCAGTCCTAAGGCCTGTGCCTGTGCGAGATGACTTATTGACTACTCCCGTAGTGAGCGACTTGCACGACATTGCCCGTGTTGCTTTGCCTCCTTCTCCTTGCCAGCACTCAGCTGCCTCATCACCTGTCCCCTGGCAAAGCTCTGGGCACTCCTCTGCATAGAGCACAAATGCTCCTCATCCTTTCCAGCCTGTCTTTCTTGAAGAGACCATGTCCATCTATGGCAGCTCTTCAGTCGTGTGAACTATCGCACCATGCCGCTGTAATCCAAATGAAATCACTATCCTGCTGCTGGGGGTGGAAGGGGGAGGCTGGTAATTCCCGTGGTTGTTTCGCATGCTGCATATGTTTGTTCAGGGTAACTTGAGATGAACCCTTAGTCATGATGCTTTCACAAGGGACGTGCAGCATCATGCTGTAGAGACTCCAGTGAGGGGACCTGAGGGGAGCCCTGCAACAGAGATCATGAGCATTCAGGCACCTCTTTGGGCAAGGGGCGTTTTGAGGCCCTGGCTGTATGTCAGAGCTGGCTGCACAGGCTTTGCAGGTGCATCATTTTGCAGTCTGAGCTCTCCATCACTGCTGCAGCAATTGCTCCATTAGAAGTTTTTCCCTGATCATGCTGAGATCACAGATCAAACTGTGATGGGTTTACTGCTTCTTTTTAGCTAGAACTAACTGTTGTAAGAGTGAGCTTTATTGATCTCAGATGGCAGAGATGCCAGGAGCACACAGCTGTGCTGCCTTAGGAAATACTTTGACTGTCTCCATAACTGTGTTTGCATTACTGCTGCCCCAAAGGCTGGAAACGCAAGGCTTCTCGCAATACATGTGCTTTCTCCCTTCTAGCTGAGCTGTATTCTACAAAACCCAAGGTCATCATGCTGACTGACATTTGGAGTTGGATAAAGATTGCTACAGCCAGAAACATAAATGATCTTTAAAGTCTCAGGTCACCATTTTAGGCTAATTCCTGTGACAAGTGCTTTCTGTAATGGAAAGCTTGACCTAACCTGAGCTTTCTCAAGTTCCAGTGTAAAAAATCCTTAGCCCTGCAACCAGAAATCTGGGTGATCTGTCTTTGGGAGCTGCTTCTCCCTTGACTTGACTGTACAAACACAGATTTTAAAAGAGTCTTTCAAAATCACCCCATGAGAATGCGGCAAGATGGGGTTGCTTGTTGTGATCCCACCTCGGCTGTGGGAGAGGGCACCCAAGCACGTGGACCTCACCCAGCCTGCCCCACGCAGGGCAACACTGCAGGAGCTGCCACCGGCAGGGACAGAGACCTCTGAGCTCTGGCTTTGCAGGAGGAGGAGAAAGAGGAGGAACGGCCCTCCCCAAAGGCTGAGTTGAGCAGAAGAGGAGCTGTGGGTTTGAGCCAAGTCCCACATTCAGAGTCCAGCAACTGCAGGGAGAGGGGAGAGAAGAAAGGAGAGGGCAGAAACAGTCTTGGGACAAAGGAGGAAGACGAAGGAGCAGACAGGCTAGGAAATGTCATTGCTCCTGTGGCTGGGGTCCCAGCTGTCATCCTGCTGGAGCAACTTCTCTACCCTGGGAGTTTTTCTAACAGTCTTTACTTTACTTCTTGACTTCATGAAGCGCAGGAAGAAGTGGAGCCGTTACCCGCCGGGCCCGGTGTCGCTGCCGTTCATTGGGACCATGCTGCACATTGACTTCCACAACCCGCACCACTCCTTCGAGCAGGTCAGTGCTGACCCCCACGACGAAGTGCCCCTCACACAGCCATGGGTCCGGGTGGGGTGGGGATGCCCTGGCCTGATCTACCTTTGCACAAAGCTAAATGACAATGCCCTTTTCAAAGTCCGAGGCAAAGCATATCACTGCCTAAGGACTGACTTTGCTCACACAGATGAATAGATAATCACACACCAGCACCCACCAGCCTCCATCTCCCAATTTCTGCATGAGCTCAGTGGGAGATGCTGTCGTGCCCCCAGTGACAGACAATGCTTGCTCTGCTGTAAAGCTGACCACCAACTTAAAACATGGGCAGATGTGGGGGCAAGGGAAGAGGGAGTTGTACAAACTAGGGAAGACAAGCAGGTATCTGTGGGCTGGGGATGTGGCTGCAGGAATGGCAGACTTCCCTGCAAGTTACTCAAGCACACCTACAGGCATGTGACAGTTTCAGTTAAAGGGATCAGCTTGCAGGATTTGCCCCAGCAGCAATGCCCAGACTCTCAGTAGTGTTCCTGTTTGCCCTGGGTTCAGCTACAGCAGTCATTTTTTCTCCTTCTTAGTAGCTGGTGCAGTGCTGTGGTTTTGACTTTCAGTCTGGGAACAACGCTGACAACACCGATGGTTTTAGTTGTTGCTCAGTAATGTCTACTCTGACCAAGGACTTTCTCAGTCTCATGCTTTGCCAGAGAGGAGGGGAAGCCGGGCGGAAGCAGAGACAGGACCCACTG
>NW_009911061.1:12523-21631 GCF_000696875.1 Nestor notabilis
GGGGGGGCAGTGGTCGAGCGACTGCGCGGTTCTGGGTTGCCGACTGGGCTTGACCCACGACACTATTCAAAGTCAGGGCTTGCTTTTCTCAAAGGAAAAGTGCAGCACAGCTTGCAGCAGATAAACCATGGGGGTTTTGTGCTTCAGTCTGCAAACTCTAAAGGCCTTTTTTCTAGGAAGGCATCGTTCAACTGTCTGTCCAAAATCTGCCAAATGGAGAAACTAAATATAGCATTTGTATTATTTCCTTGCATATAGATTACTGCTTTCAAATCGCATCATGCCAGGGCCATGCTCACCATAATCTTGACCACTAATCACTTTTAATGATGTATTTCTAAGTGCCAGTGAAGTACCAATTCCCTTTCCAGCCCCACTGCAAATACGGTCTTAAGTACTTCAGTTCCTTGCATCACTACAGTGCTGAAATAAAGACATTCAGCTTTTTAACCAAAAAAATAAAAAAAAAAGAAAAAAAAAGAAAGAAGACTGAAAAGAAAGAAAAGAGAGCACACTCTGTGGGGCATTGCTACTACTGCACTGCCTTCCAACAACATGCTCCCAAGTGCTTTCTTCAGTGTTGCTGACTAGCAGGGGAGCTTTGACCTGCCTTCCCAGGAGCCTATGACCAGTCAAAGGGCCTGTGTACCTGGAGGGGACCTAGTTCCATGGCAAGCTCCCACAGTGAGTGTCTGGCTGACACACTTACCTGTGCAGCCATTCTGCTGTCAGCATTACGTCTCTTACAGATCACAACAGGTACAGGCTGTGTGCCAGTTACCAGTCCTACTAGATGTGTATGCTCCTTTTAGGGAGAACGTTCACCTGAAACTCCTGTGTGGAACTGCCTCTTGCAACCATGCTTCTGGGAACCATGTTCTGGGCAGATCTTTTAGGAACAAATGCATATTAAAAAAAATAAATTACTTATCAGCTTATCATCAATATTTCCTTTTCGCAGAAGTAGACTGACTCAAAACTTGTCTAGGCTTTCACATCAAAATAAATACACGTATTAGGAAATAAGTAATTGCTGTGCATGCAGTCTTTGAAAATCTTCATAAAGGTCCTTGACCTTGTGTTGTCAGACAAAATCCAAAAGACTCGTGTAATGGTCATGGCAGCAGTTTGGCCAGGATAGGTGTATGCTAAAACTTTGTGCTCACAGAGCGTTGATCCCTGCTTCAGCTGCTGTTTGGCACTGCTCTGAGCTGTTGCACTGCAAAGACAGAGGTCAAAGACCAGATGAAAGTCTCCTAATAAAAGCATGTCAAAAATCACTAGAAAGCAAAGGCTCTAAGGAAGGATATGGTGATACTTTTGACTTTACATTCAGCTTTTTTTCAGAAATGTACTTCTTTATCTTGACAGCTTCACAAGAAATTTGGAAACATCTTCAGTCTCCAGAACTGCTGGACCAACATGGTAGTACTGAATGGGTATAAAACAGTGAAGGAAGCCCTGGTCCACAGATCAGAGGACTTTGCTGACCGGCCGTACTTGCCAATATATGAACATCTGGGCTACGGAAATAAATCTGAAGGCAAGTCCCTTGGGAATGGACATTCTCTACTGGCTCTAGCACAAGGAGGACTGGGTGGATAGATCAAGATTTTCTCAGTACAGTGCCACCTTCTCTTGTCCCTCTGGTCAACCTCCTTGTACGTCTGCCACCCTTTGGTGGTGACAAAATCAGATTTGAAAAGAAGGGGGTCCCCTTAGCGGCTGTAGTACAGCCCCAGGTGCTAGTGCACACCTCTGCAGCAGTGTTAGGACACTACTGGTGGTACAAGTTTCCTGACAGTGTTGCAGCTGGTAGCTCTCAATACCCAGCGATCAGTGCTTATGCTCACACACTGTGTGCATGTCACCATCACAAGAAAAAAAGGTAACTTTTTTCCAAGACAGAGCATTATCCAGCATCCATCCTCAGCTCCTGTGCAGTGGCATAAGCTCACACAAGCTAAGGGTGTAATGCTGAATGGTTTTGCAGAATGACTCCTTTATCCTTAGCAGCACCTGCTCTCGTTCAATGCCTTCTCCACCTTCACTAGCCATACACAACGCACGTGAAGGTTCAGTAACTTGATTTTAAAACTGCTGTATGAACAAGCTGTACAAGATCAAACTCTTTCATTTATCCACACAGACCCATACCTCCAAACTCACATTTGCTGTTCTCTAGTGAACTTTGGTTGATGTGCAGGTCAGAGCTCCTGACATTTCTTTCTCATCCATAATTCCAGGGATTGTTATAGCAAGATACGGGCATGTCTGGAAGGAGCTAAGGAAATTCACGCTCTCTACCTTGAGGAACTTTGGGATGGGAAAGAAACCCTTGGAGGAGCGAGTGGTGGAGGAAGCTGGATTTCTGTGCGCTGCAGTTAATGCTGAAGAAGGTTTGTCTCATCCAGAAGGACTGAGAAATCATAGAAAAAGGCAATACAGTGATGCAGAGAGAGAAGTAATACTACAGTCACTCTTGTTTGCAAGCAGTGCTCTCTTCCTCAGCACATGCAGTGTTTCTAGATTATAAGCATTAGGGACCCTGCTCTACCTTGAAGCCACTGCTAATTTACACAGTGGGACTACTGTAACACTAATCCATTTGAAACAGGAAACAAGTAGGAAATAAATAGACATAAAGAGGTAAAATACATAATTATTCCCAGAGCTGGGTAACTACTACCTTCATGAAGTTTAGTGGAACACATTATCACATGCAATAGAAGTGCAGCTGAAAGTTTTCACAGCGCACCACCTGTCACCTAGACACAAAGCAAAGGTGATCTGTCAGGTCACAGAACAACCCTGCAACTCAGCTTTTTGAGAAGTTTGCTCCAAACAAGGATCAACCAAATAGTAGAAGGAGATGAGAAGATTTTCACTTCCTGGTAGGATGCATTTGTACTTTCCGTGGCTTGGGGGCTTTTTCTCTTGAAGGCATCAAGAATGCATTTGTATATTCTTGTTGCTGACAGCTGAGGTCCAACAGCTTGGTGTTGCTCAGCTTCATTGCTTGGTCTCCATTTCCATTTTTAGGTCGTCCTTTTGATTTACGTTTTCTTGTAAATAATGCTGTCTGCAACGTGATCTGCACCATCGTCTACGGAGAGCGCTTCAGCTATGGTGATGAGACATTCAAGAAGCTGTTACGTTTGTTTGAAAACATCCTGAATGAAGAAACTGGATTCCTGCCTCAGGTAAACCAAGAGCAAAGTATGTTCTGTAAGAAGCTGCCCTTCGTTGCTTGTGCTTTCATTATTATTCTTTTTGTATCACATGATGTCTTCTCTGACTTTGGTTCTGACATCTTAGATTCTTAACGTGGTGCCCATTTTGCTGCGTATCCCTGGAGTGCCACAGAAAGCCTTTCAAGGGCAAAAGGAATTAATGGACTTCATAGACGTGCTCATAAAGAAGCACATGGAGACCTGGAACCCTGATGACATCCGAGATTTCACTGATGCGTTTTTAAAGGAAATGGAGAAGGTAGGGTGACACCAGCAGAACGTCAGGGTCTGGGGCAATTCTTCTGCCTATTTAAGCTCATTGATAGAAGCTGACTTTCCTCATAAAGCTGTATAAGCCCTCTTACTAATTTCCTATTTTTTAATTCCATGTTTTATCTTGAGGTGTCAACTTCATGCCGTAACCTCCTTTACTAAGAGACCATATTATCTGCTGATGCTTGTTCCCATTTTCTACCTTCACATTCCCCTCAAAGTCTAGCAACTCCCTTCTTTCCAGCCCACAGCACTTTGAAGGCATTTAAAAGGCAATGATTAAGAATTTACCAATATTTCCAAGTTTATACCAGGGAACAGGTGAACATGCAAGGTTCTGTGCTTGTCAGTTCTTTAATGATTGACTGACCCAAAATTGGTTACAAAACTGCAGCAACAGACTGGCTTTTTGGTATCATTGCCCAGTCTGTAGCCTGTCTTTAAAACGTTACGGCTTGGAAAGACGGCATCTCCTCTGGGATGTGTGTCTTTGAATTGTTTACTAAGACCTAGCTCCCTACAGACCAGATAAAGGGAAATCTGAACCTCACTGAAATTAAAAGGAGTCTTTCCTTTGATTCAATCAGGCATGGTACTTGCATCAGCCCATCCATCCACCATATGTTTCTACACATGCATTCACTAAATTTCAAGCGCCAGATGAGCAAAAATAGCAAATTCAGCCTGCAAATTGCTTCCACCATCCAAGTCCTCAGGCTGGACTGCTGCTCTGCATAACAAAACCTGCTGTGCTGAGCGTGCTGGGCACCTCCAGTCCATGCACAGGCAGAACAACGTGACCTATGTTAGTTACTCTGCACTGAGCAGTACTATTTGGTGGTGGACATGAGCCTGACCATGTTGCCTCTTGTCACTAAGGTCCCCTGATCAGCCGGTCTGATAAATCCTACTGGGTTAATTTGGGTCAGCCCCGTAGCTCCCTTGCCAGAAATCTTTTACTGGAGTTAACAGTTGAGTCTTAAATGCTTTATTAATTGCTATCCATATTACAACAGCATCAAAATATACAGAATAACTTAACAGAAGCTAGTCCCTAAGAAAGGAAAGTATAAAGAGGATTAGGAAAGACAAGCAGATGAACTCATGCAGAGAGCTTGTCATATCTCATATGCTAACAAATTTGAGCTCAATTAGCATTTGGATGACAGACCAGTTTTGCCGAAATTGGTGTTGCAGGCTTAATAGGCAGCAATAATACCCTGATCTTTTTTCTTGTTTGGTTTTTTTTTTTAATGGTAAGCAAATAGCAGGGCAGAAGCAGTGATAATCTGTAATGCATAGCTATAGATAACCCCCTCAAGACACTGCTAATTTTGCATTTGCCACATCAATGCAGCCTCCTCCCTACTGTGTGAGTTTTATGATCTGATCAAACCTCAATAACTGTGTTCCACCTCCTCTGGGGGAGGATGTTACGGCAAGTGGGGGGGGGGCTGCTGTCCCTTTGAGTTGAGAGCACAAGGCATTCACTTCTGTCCTGAAGGCAAGTGTAGCATTCATCTCTCAGGATACAGGAGGTGACTGATGACCTTCAAATACAGGAGGTAATAGAGTTACTGAGGTACATCAGTCATACACAAACTATGGTCTGTATTGTGCTCTACCCCCCCCAGTGAAGTTCTTGGTCAGCAAAAATGGATCTAGTGTTTCCCTGTACTTCTCTGGAACAATGGTCTTCTCACCCAGTGAGTACTCCCGCTCCTATCACCCACTTGTTTGCCCTCCACAGGGTAAGGAGGCTGAAAAGAAGGGTTTCAACTACAACAACCTTCGTCTGGTGACTGCAGACTTGTTTACAGCTGGTTCTGAGACCACCTCCGTCACTCTCCGATGGGGACTATTGTACATGCTTCTCTACCCGGAAATACAAAGTAAGTTAGAAGACAGGCAGAGGTGTGGCATCTTCCCTTCAACCCTCATGTTTCTGTGGGGAGACTGAACATCTGTCCATGGTTTGGAGCTCTTGCAATGAGGAACAGCTTTGGTGATAGTTCGCCTAGCAGAAACAAGGAGAAACACTTCCCAGACATAGCTGTTCTGGCAGGGACTGGTGGCAGGGGGAAAGCCCTGGTAAAAAGACTGCAGTTGGAAAGGCAAGTTCGCTCTAGCCTTCTTTTTGAAGGCTACCTGGGGACTTTCAGTGGCCAGAGTACCCTCCTTCCAGTACTTGGAATAGATGCTAATCTTGTTTAATTCTCTACTGCCACATGCCCAGGTACCATTTCAGCTGCATAGAGATGGGGTAAGGTAGCACATCAAGTGACAAGACCTTTATTAAAGACACTGTGCATAAAGAATAGTCATACAGATGGCTCTGAGCAACTGAAAACAAATGCATTCCCCTCTAGTTTCTCTTCCTTTCTCTAATTGCACATCCTGCTTTCACCCAGTGTCTACAATCTCATGCTGCCAGCCTTCCTACAGCTTGTACCAGCTCCTTCTGTTTATGTACGGGCATTCTAATTCCATAGCTGTGTTGATTCCAGGTAAGGTCCAAGCAGAAATTGATAAGGTAATTGGCAGAGAGCGATCACCCACTATGGAGGACCAAGTGAACATGCCCTACACCAATGCTGTGATCCATGAAACGCAACGCTTGGGAGACATTGTTCCTACTGGAATACCTCACACGACGTACCGGGACACTGAGTTGCAAGGCTTCTTCATTCCCAAGGTGACTGTGACCAGATAGGCAATGCACCATCCTCTCCCTTGTGTAGACACCAGGCAGGGGTTGTGCATAACCCCACACAACTCTGCAGCGTTGCACTTCCAGACCCAAAGTAGAGTCACTGGTGAGCACTGAAGTAGGACTTTGTGAAATGTTAAATCCAGGCAGATGGTCACATTTGTGCTCTAGGTTTGCACTGGTTATGTGGGAACCCAACTGCAGTGGCAGTTCAGTGCAAAGGTTTGCTTTCCTCTTGATAAGCTGTGATATTCACTGTCCGTGTTGGAGGGAGAAAGTAACAGAGCCTAACAGGTTCCCTGCACGCACACGGCACCAGCTTACTGGCTTTCCTAAGATGGTAGTAGTTAAAACTCTAATCTCTGAAGGTATTCAAATGCCACTGGCATTCAGACTACTGCCACTGTGACAGGCAGCTGCCCTGGCAGCAATGCAAGCCTGGGATTTATTTTTTAGCCTTGCAATATCTCCTCTGGTTTAGAACACTGACACGTGAAACAGGAAAGCTTTGCAATTTCCCATGCCCCTCCAGAAGCTGGGCTTTGAAGTCAGTCAGTCAGCTTTTTCTCTCCGGCTACACAAGTAGTCCAGGATGATCTGATAAAGCAGAGGCTCTTTCCACTGTGTAACCATAAAATTGACATTTGCATGCAATGGCCTTTGTAAAGATACCAACTGATGAAGTTCAGGTGCTTCAAAGCACAGGCTAGGCATCACACCTCATTGGAAAAGTGCCTTGCTTTTTACCTCTGTTTTAAATAAGATACTGAAGAGGAAATTGGTGCCATGTTCTGAAGCACCAAATGATGGTTGTTATTAGATGGGAGAAACAGACTAAAGGGGGACCAGCACTGATCCATTGTGTCAAGGTAATGCTGCTGTTCTCACATAACTTGTTTCCTCTTGTGGAGGAGTGCAGGGGACGACAATCATCACCAACTTGTCTTCCGTGCTGAAGGATGAGACGGTTTGGGAGAAGCCAAACGAGTTCTACCCTGAACACTTCCTGGATGCAAATGGGCAGTTTGTGAAGCCAGAGGCCTTCCTGCCTTTCTCAGCAGGTAAATCTGAGGGGAGGATCCAACTGCAAACCAGACGCACAACAGGAGGAGTGATCTGCTGCTCCCACCAAGTGTGGTTTAATGCCCTCTTTCACAGACACTTTCTACTCCTCCCTCTCTTGCAGGTCGCCGTGTCTGCCTGGGGGAACAGCTGGCCAGGATGGAGCTCTTTATCTTCTTTAGCACTCTCCTGCAGAAATTCACCTTTGTGCTCCCCAAGGACCAGCCCAGGCCATGGGCAGATGGTCATTTTGCCTTCATCAACTCCCCACACCCATTCCTGGTGCAAGCTATCCCAAGATAAGTGTGCTCCACTCTCACTCACACATCTCCACCAATGCAAACTCTGTCAGAAAGGTTGTAGGTCTAGGGCAGGATCATGCCATTTAATTCCAGACCGGGATCTTGAGTGAGACAGCCATAGCAAGTTAGAAACTATGATCAAGTCTGCAAGTACAAATATGCCTCATTAAGCCAGCTCTGCTGTACTTTGGGCTCTCATCAGTTGCAGAAGCAGTTCACTGAGTGCACAGCTACTGAAAGAATTATTAGTCCTGAATTAGTCTATTGAAAAAACAAGGATATCCTGGGTAAAAGACAACTCTGGGGTCTTGCCAATTCTGAAAACAAAAAAAACCCTTGGAAAAATCTCTTAAGGTACTCCCAGCCTGTGCTCTTCCTTGCTAGCCCCACTGAAGACCCAGCCGCAGTGCGCCCATGAGGTGCTGTCCCACAGCAGCGTGTGACTCTGCCTGGTGCCCAGGGTAGTCCAGCTGTAGATTCCAGAGCTACCCTTCTTCCTGCAATATTCCTGACAAATTATTTTGCAAGGTGTTAAGATATGTTTAGATTAGTAGCTGCTTCTTAACCACATGGCTGACATGACCGTAGCATAAAAGAGCATCTATACATAATCACTACTAAAAGAAAATTTCTGAAACCGAAGGCATGTTTCACACATACCTATCTAATAGCAATTTTGGAAGCTATGAAAATTACTGATTTATGCAAATACTTATTGCTGTTAAGATTTCACTTTGCAGGATCTGTGCATTTATGCTTTTCATCTACAAGATAGTCTGAAAGAATAAAAGCCATCTAGAAAGTCTTCTTTCTTGCCCCTCCTCTTTGTGGTTGTCTCACAGTCCATCTATGCGCCTGCCTCGGCTACTCACTTGACACTTCTCTGCTCAGAGCCAGCACCCAAACTGTTTCTTTCAAGATCTTTTCAGTGTTACTTTTCTGGTTGGTTCAGTGACAGAACTGAACCAGCCTGAGCACGTTCGGGTTTGCGGTTAGCAGCACACACACGCTGTGTTTTTAAAGAGAAGGTTTCATAGAATTAGGGAATGGCTTGGGATGGAAAAGCCTTTAAAGATCATCTAGTTCCAGTCCCCTGCGAGGGGTTCAGTGAACTACGCTTCAGACAGAAAGGTTTCCAGCATTCATGTATTTGGATAACAGTGTGGGTGTACCAAAAGGAAGGGCTGCCTTTCTACTGTGCAAGCACGCACTGAAAGTCAACCTGCATGCACAGACATGAGCTGCTGCGGCGTTCTGGAGGGAAAAGGGGATCCAACAGGTCACTGTGCACAATACAGACCTAGCCCGGATAACGGGGAAGGGGGAAACAAGCTCTCCAAGGCAAAAACGGCCGCAGCAGCCACCCAGCTGGTGTTGAGCTGGGAGCAGGTAGGACAGGTAGGAGAAGGGGCTGCTGTGAGAACGAGTTCCGTGCTGAGGAGCGCCCTGCTGCCTCCTATCACCCCGCAGGTGACCCCACGGCCTGCGGGAGCCCTGCACAGTCCCCTCCTCCAGGGAAGCTGACACG
>NW_009911062.1:0-13556 GCF_000696875.1 Nestor notabilis
CTATGATTCTATTCTATGATTCTATGATCTTAAAAAAAATAAAATTATAGAAGGCTGGGGGATGGAGTGCCTTCAGATACCTGAAGGAAGGGTGCAAAGAGATCCAGGCTTTACTGGGTGATGCCCAGTGGCAGGACCAGAGGCAGTGGCCTCAGAACATCAGGAATTTTTTTTTTTTTTTTTTTCATAACTGTGAGGATGACAAAGGACTGGCACGGGCTGCCCATAGAGGTTGTGGTGTCTCCCACCTTGGAGATATTCAGAACCCATCTGGACATGGCCAGGGGCAAGCAGCTGTGGGTGGCCCTGCCTGAGCAGGTGAGCTTGGCCCAGATGACGTCCAGAGGTCCCTTCCAACCTCAGTTACTCTGTGACTGAACATAGTATTCTCTCCAGTACTGTGTCCTTAATTCTGATCTTGCTTACCAGAATCTGTCTCCAAAGAAAGGGAGAAAGGCACCCATATCAGTTAGAAGTAAATCAGTTCATGCAAGTCTCGGATAATAGGTGCACCATCAGACAAATCAAAGACTAGGGAATGTGCGATTGACAAATTCCTCACAGCTCAGTAGGCCTAGAACTCTGAGCTTTTGATGAAAACTATCAAACTCTCTGTAGCACAGAAATAGATGAAACCCATTTAGGAAAATGGAAAACAAAAAATCTGAAGGGGGCCTACAAGGATGCTGGGGAGGGACTCTTCATTAGGGACTGTAGTGGTAGGACAAGGGGTAATGGGTTTAAACTTAAACAGGGGAAGTTTAGATTAGATATACAGAAGAAGTTCTTGACAGTGAGGGTGGTGAGGCACTGGAATGGGTTGCCCAAGGAAGTTGTGAATGCTCCAACCCTGGAGGTGTTCAAGGCCAGGTTGGACAGAGTCTTGGGTGACATGGTCTAGTGTGAGGTGTCCCTGCCCATGGCAGGGGGGTTGGAACTAGATGATCTTAAGGTCCTTTCCAACCCAAACCATTCTGTGGTTCTATGATTCTATGATCTCACAGTGTTTACCTGTGCTGTAGCTTTTACAGTGTATTTTGGAGCCTTGCTACATAGAAGTGACTGTGTGATAGCAGTAGCTTTGGATATAAAGTCTTTATTATTCCTCTTTGCATATAAAATACAAGTTTAGAGATGATACACTGAAAAGAACAGCTGTTCTAGACAAAGATGGAGATTTCAATAAATCAAATATATTTACTTGCAAAAGAAATTGAGATTAATTACAATTGTAACTGTATCAAATAGCTATGGAAGGCATAATACCAGCCTGAAATAAAACATGCATGAAGAGATTTAAGAAGGAAAAGTTAAGTTATGGAAATACTTATCATGAATCATGGATTTGATCTGTTTAGCTAAAACACAAACAGGTCTGTAAGGGGAAAAAAATTAAAAGCTGCACAGTATTTCCGAACAGCTTTTTCTCCCACAGCTTCTTTTTGAGAACTTTCATTAAAATTGGTACAAAACCCTCACCAACATTACATATGAGGAGTCAAATCCTTTTATCTGGAAGGATCAGTCTAAAATAGTGGCAGTTGTGTTCCTCAAAGCTGTCTTGTGTTATTGTTGTGGTTTAAGCCCAGCCGGCAACTCAGAACCACGCAGCCGCTCGCTCACACCCCCTTCTTCCTCCCCCCGCTCCCGAAGGGATGGGGAGGAGAATTGGAGGAATGTAACTCCCACGGGTTGAGATAACAGCTCTCCAGTAACTAAGGTATAATACAAACCACTACTGCTACCAATAATAATGATAAGAGGAATAACAAGGGGAGAGGACACAACCGCTCACCACCCGCCGACCAATACCCAGCCCGACCCGAGCAGCGATCTGGGCCTTCCGGGTAACTCCCCCCAGTTTATATACTGGGCATGACGTGCTGTGGTATGGAATACCCCTTTGGCCAGTTTGGGTCAGGTGTCCTGCCTCTGCTTCCTCCTGGCTTCCCCTCCTCCCTGGCAGAGCATGAGACTGAGAAAGTCCTTGGTCAGAGTAAACATTACTGAGCAGCAACTAAAACAGTGGTGTGTTATCAGTACTGTTCTCAGGCTAAAGTCAAAACCACAGCACTGCACAAGCTACTAAGAAGGAGAAAAATGACTGCTATAACTGAACCCAGGACAGTTATCTAGTAGACCACACAATAAGCAGTAAATTCACACTTAATAGATTATTAGTGTGTTCAAAGGCTATCAGTTATCTTTCTGTAATTCCTGTTATTCGGGGAAAGTCATCCTTGGTGAAGTACATATTGACTGTGGCTTTATATTTGACTTGGAACTGTGGTAGGGGTACATGCTACCAAATTGACAGAGGCAGCAGTACTCTGCTCCAGGATATAGACGGGATAAGCAAAGGGAATCTCTCATTAGACCAGCAGATGTAATTGAAGTATTTGACGTTTTGATATTTCCGTATTAAAACTTCTAAACCCAGGAATAGCTATGGACCATGCATATTTTAAGTCCTGCACTGATGACACTCACTCAGTATGCAAGTATTTTGCAATGTTAAGATTTATCATTAAATCCTTCACTGCTCAACAAGAATGCAGCATGGAAACTGCAAAATCACCCTGGGCTACTTGAGCAAATGATCAAAGTGAAAGTGAGTGGAATGGGTTTCTTTCTCCTAAATATAATTTTAAAGTTTTTATTATTAGCTGGCTGTGAATTACTTTTAACATCCATGCTCAAGCATAGCTTGCATTATTCCGCAAACTTTCCACTTAATTTGCAACTTTCTCAATTTGAAAACTCTGTATAAAGTTTGGAATGAAACTTAGCTACAAGTGTTTTTAGGATACCATAATGACCATCTTGGAGAAGAATGAAAATTTTGGGTAGGAAGTTTTCCTGGTGAATAAGGATTTTTATCAGAACTAAGATTTTATTATAGGAAAATGTCACTTCAAGACTTCTGAATTTGTATTTTCTGAACTAACTTCAACTTGACGTTCCTTAGAAGATGACCTTAAAAATAATATGATAGAATATCTTGTTTTGGAAATACTAATTCAAAATTCTGCTGCTTCCATTCTGATTTAGAATTGTATCTAAAATTAAGATGTTAAAATCCATTAAAAGTGAAAAGAATGTTAAAGTGGATTAATGATGTCTTTGAATGTGCAAACAGTTATACAGCAAACTTCTTGATGAATGTTAAAGATTTTATACTTAATGTCTCATGGGAGAAGAAAAAAAAAAAAAGAGCTGTTGTTTCAGTCCCTTGTTGTTTATTAAACCAGGCCGGAGGCCTCTTAATCTACCCATGATGAGTTTGAACATACTTGCCAACACTACCATAATCTTCACATTTTTTAAATTGGAAATAACAGGAAAAAGCTATTATTTTTAAGAGTAATGAAATAATTATTAATATTTTTGATAACTTTCCTAGACAAGTTTAATCCTTTGAGTACTATGAAATCTTTAGCTGGAATATATCCGTTTTATTCCAGAAACGCAACTGTAAATGTCTATTGAGAAGACAATTTACACAATAGTAAATCTGTCCTGAATAATTTCCTATTCTTACATGTTTTCTTTTTCTCCTCCTGAAGCACAGAGATAGTCCTGAAAATAATCCAGATACTCCGTTTGAGTTCACACCTGAAAACCAAAAGGTATGCAGACAAAAAGAAGTGAAATGCACAGACTTTGTCTGTAGATCAGTACTGATGTATTTTTCCCTCAATTCCCTTTAAAAAGCGGATAGAAGCAATCATAAACAACTACCCAGGGGGACACAAGTCTGCAGCTGTCATGGCAGTACTAGATCTGGCCCAGAGACAGCATGGATGGTTGCCCATATCGGCTATGAACAAGGTATTTAGTACTCTATTATCTTTCAAGCACAGTTTTACTGTTTCCTTTCAAAAAAAGTAATTTTTGTTCATTTACTCTGAAGTTTTGGATTGATATTGTTTAAAAAGATCATAAGATTTTGAAGTGAATGAATATTTTCCATGGTTTGTTGTTTGCCAGCTAATAGAGACTGGCACATAAAACAGTTACACATTTGAAAACAGAGCCAGTTCTCAACCTGAGCAGTTTGCCAGGGTTCCAGGTTAATGAGGTCAGGGATACTTGCACCAGAACTGTCTCCATGGAGATCATGCTTCCCCCCGTTTATTAGCTGTGGCGCCAATCTGCAGAAGTAGCCACAGTGTGCACGGAACCTGAGGCAGACCTGCTCTCTGAATTAGGTGACCTTAGCACCAACCTGTAAGTATTTCCTTACCGAAGGCTTATGTGGGTTGGTGTAGGCAGATTCCTGCAAGTTTGTTCATTCATAGAGCAAAAGAGCAGAAATGTGGTATGCACTGGAGCTGATAGCGAAACCTGGAACCCTGCTGACTCCTCGCATCTGCTTGTGTGTGATGCTAGATGCTGGAGGGGAATTGACTTGAGCTCCTCGCTGTGCTAATCCATGGCTCAGTGGAGTTTGTTCTCAAGCATGGCAACTCCAGAGTAACTCGAGTGCCTCTTCTTGACAACTGGAATATAGCTGTATGTTGATGCCCATCCCCTCCCTCTTATTTATCTGCTACTACAGGGGACAGGTGACTTTACTGAAATGGTTTGTTAAATGCCTTTAATGATGACCTGCGAGAATTCAATACATTGTCTGTTTTCTCCTTCTTGCAGGTTGCTGAAGTGTTAGAAATGCCTCCCATGAGAGTGTATGAAGTAGCAACCTTCTATACGATGTATAATCGCAAACCTGTTGGGAAGTACCATATTCAGGTCTGCACTACCACACCTTGCATGCTGCGAGACTCTGACAGTATTTTAGAAGCCATTAAGAAGAAACTTGGTATGACACAGATTTGCAATATACTTGTAAATTTTTAACATTTGCTTAATGCTACCGAAGTAAAATTACTCATGGTGGGAACAGCACTAGTATTGAAAATACAGAGTGAAATTATTGGACAAGAGGTGCTAAACACTTCAAATTTCAGATTCTGCCTTTAGTCTTTATTTTTAAAGATTTCAGTACAGCAGAGCAGAAAAGGCTGGAATGCCATTTACTGATCTTTAAGTGGTCTTAAAGACAGTTCGCCAGGAAGCTCATTATTCTAATGTCATTCTTGGACTGAGAAAGTAAGTGCTATGCCATATACAGAAGAGGACTCTGAATTCTGTGGCATTTTTTTTTTATACGCAAAAGATGATTTTTAAGGTATATGCTTTATGAAAATTGTGAGGGATTTTTTTTTTTTTTTTCCCTTAAGCAAAGTGATAGAATCATAGAATGGTTTGGGTTGAAAGGGATTAGAAAGATGATCTAGTTCCAAGCTCCCTGCCACAGGCAGGGACACCTTCCACTAGACCGGGTTGCTCAAAGCCCCGTCCAGCCTGGCCTTGAACACTGCCAGGGATGGGGCAGCCACAGCTGCTCTGGACAACCTGTGCCAGCGCCTCACCACTCTCACAGTAATGAACTGCTTCCTAATACCTAATCTAAATCTACCCTCATTTCAGTTTAAAGAAATTCCCCCTTGTCCTGTCCCTTCATGCCCTTGTAAAAAGTCCCTCTCCAGATTTCTTGTAAGGCCCCCTTTAGGTGCTGGAAAGCTGCTCTAAGGTGTCTCCTGAGACTTCTCCAGCCTGAACAAGCCTAACTCTCAGCCTGTGTTCATAGGAGAGATGCTGCAGGCTCCTGATCATCTTTTTCCTCCTTACTGGATGGTTATGGGGAGAAGCGGGAATAAGATTAGCAACTAACAACTCTTCCCCTTCTATGAAGTCACAAGCTGTGCTAACCCTTCCTAAGAACCAGTGTGAGAACAGTTGTAGAATAGCTCCTTATTATCTTGCATTTCACATATTGTGAAGTTTGTTACTGCAAAGATAGCTTAATTTTAACTGAAACTCTTAGCTTGAGAAATTAAAGCATTAAAGATGATAGTGTAGCTCATACTGAGACAGGCCTCACTTAAGACTTTATTAGTGTGGTGTTCCTCCTCCCCCAATAACTGTAGAGGAAAACTGCTTTTCACCATTCTTCTTTTGATGGAGTGTTTTATTGAGATCAGACTCCGAGATGTTATGGTGGCTGAACTGCCCTCTGGGGAAGGTATTTGTCTCGATCGCTAGAACAAAAATGTGTCGTGGAAGCTAATTCTGAGTAGTGTTGCTCAGTAAATAAGCCTTGGTGTAAAAAATTGGAAATTGTTCATGAATTCGTAGCTAAGAATTGTAATGCTTGAATCTTGGTTAATTTGGGAATTTAGTACTCAATGCTGTGTTTATGTATTTTGTATCAGCACATGAAAGCTGTTCTCCCTATTTTTCCATTCTATTGTATTCATTACTGAAAATGTTCCCACATAGAGCTGTTCTGTTTATTGGAATTGTCATTTCATGGTTATTTTTCAGTAGGTCGTAACTGTAAACTCTAAATGAGGTCTCCAAAATGTGTCTGAAAATTGAGTTCACAGTTTGTTAGAGTCTTTTGTTGAATGGAAATACTTTGGACTCATTTAAGAGGACTTAACTATGAAAATGTTTTTAAGGCAAAAATAGAAGTAATAAGTCTATAGAGTACTTAAACTCACGCTTTATTAATCTTGTTCAGTAACCATTGCTGAATCTAATATTCTTCATTGGTTTAGGTATAAAAGTTGGGGAAACAACACCTGATAAACTCTTCACGCTGATAGAAGTGGAATGTCTAGGTGCTTGTGTAAATGCACCAATGGTACAAATAAATGACAATTACTATGTAAGTATTACATTCCATTTTTAAAGATGAAACAGCTTTGCTGGGTTACCTGTATTTGCGTTTATTTCAGATTCTCGAGTTTTGGTCAGTTACTTCAAATTCCTGTTGGCAAGGACAACTTATAACCTAGAGCACCTTTTAGTTTCTTAGCCTCCTCCTAGAACACTTATCTGTAGCACAGTGTATTGGCATATTTTTCCTTTCCATTGCTGTCTTGATTTACACAACTGTGATAGTGGTCTCTCCATAAATCTGGGAATTTTAGATAGGTATTTGATAAGCTTTTAAAAGCACTTTAAAGCAGTCTGGTGGAAAGTATGGGCAGGCTTAACCCTATTTTTAACTTTTGGCTTTCTAAATTTGGCTGACCTGAATTATGCCTGACCTGAATGTCATCAGACCAAAGGAATTAATGTATTGACTGAATCCAGCTTAAAAAAACCCCAAAATAACAACATCCCAAACAAAAACCAGAAACAAAACCAACTTATTTTTTTAAATATTTTATTGTTATCACAGTCCGATTAGTTTTTATGAACTGTACTCTTGAAGTATACCACAATTTTTGTCACAGCTGACACCATTTTGTAGAATGTATACGGTGGATAGACAGAGATCCAGCTCACTGAGGTACTAAGGAAGCTGAGAACACAAGCCCACATTATAATGACATGCATCGACATTGTTAGTTTTAACATAATTTCTGCAATACATATAAGAAAAATTTAACATTAAAATGACAGTAGGTTTTTTAATTTTCCTAATTCTTTAAACAAGTATGCATGTTAATGGACAGGATCAAAATAACCTATGCTAGCACCACACCGAGAGCTACTAACCTGATGAATTGTGACTGCTGCCATTAGCACGATTGCTGGCTTTGCAGGGTCTTTTATCTGTTTGGTCAATGCTGTTTTTTCTTTTTCTTACAGGAAGATTTGACACCTAAGGATATTGAAGACATAATTGATGAGCTAAAGGCTGGCAAAGTTCCCAAACCTGGCCCAAGGTATGTTCTGTTTGTGTAATACTGGCCAACTGCTTGAAGGCTGATCCTTCTGAAAAACTAAATTCCTGTTCCAGTGATTTGAGGTCATGACCTACAGATAAAAAGCATTAATTCACATCCTGAACAGAATGGCATGTAGTTAGTGCCTTGCTGTTATCTTCAAAGGCAAAAAGAACTGGAAGGAACAGAGAAAGAGAGTTTGCCTGTTCTTGACTGACTAGAGGAGCATGAAATGTGAAAACATAATTCTGATTTGGCTTAGTACTTAGTACATAGGTGAATGATACCACCTGCTGCCTTTTTATTTTTCTATCTCATGTGAATCAACAAATGCCTGTTGGTTGTTTGGTTTCTTTTCAATTTCTGACAAAACCCAGAAAGATTGCAAGTTTGTGGGAGGGTTATTTCTGAACTTATCTGTTATTTTCCACTGTTCTTTGTTAGCCCAACTACATATGTTTATGTGAATGAAGGAATTAATTTGACTTTGTGTGTGTTACCTACTCCTATTGTTTCACCATATTTTTTTTTTTAATACAAGAACAACAATCTTAAAATAAATATAGTTTCCAAACACAGGGAAGCACCTTTAACAAAAATATGACCACTACACTCAGATACTGCCTTTGGTATTGCTGGATCAGCAACACTTTTGACTGGCCAACCTATAAATCAATAAAAAAGAAAACTAGTCATCCTATCTTGCATTTCAGTTATGAAACTATTTGTCACAAAAGAAAAAACGCAGCTTCAGGCTTAAGTGAGATTTGTACCTGTCTTTGATACAGTGATTAAACAGTATGTGAGGTGGTAACAATACTAGCAGTGGATAAAAACCTGCTTTCTTTTTTCAGAAGTGGACGTTTCTCTTGTGAGCCAGCTGGTGGCCTTACTTCTCTGACTGAACCACCCAAAGGACCAGGTTTTGGAGTTCGAGCTGACCTCTAAGGATTTTGTAATTTAAGATGAGCTGTCTGAAAATAATAAACTCACTCTAAATGTCCGTAAAATTATGTGCATTCTAATACTTTTAAAATTGAAGAAAGCAACACCTAACTTACGGTGGTTTTAACTACTGCAAAGCATAATCATAATTCTAGATTGTAAGAAAAGTGGTTCCGTCAACTGTGAAGTGCATCACTGAAAGAGTCCACTTATGGTCACTGGGAGGTGAAAGCTGCATCTTTTGATCTGTCGTTAAGAAGTCTTTTATCTTTTTCTAAGGTTCTTTGAAGAAGCAACAAAACTGACTAAATTACTGGCATGTCTGGCAAATGCACAAGGAAACAAACTGAAAGGAAATTATCTGACAAAACTTCACTGTTACTTGCAATTCCAATTTAAAAAAAA
This sequence comes from Nestor notabilis, assembly GCF_000696875.1. NCBI lineage: Eukaryota > Metazoa > Chordata > Aves > Psittaciformes > Psittacidae > Nestor > Nestor notabilis. The sequence continues at coordinate 9,096 of NW_009911062.1, forward strand.
AAACAAAAAGAGAAAAGCGATCAAGTGTATCTTTTTATCACGTTACCAAAAAAACCCCAAATAGCAGTAGTAATCTACAAAAAGAATGAACAGTAACCACTTCCTGTACAAATTTATTCAATACAGCCAAGGTATGCAGTGGGGGGAAAACAGAATATACTGGAACAATTTAATATTTGGCCAACTGTAATATATGAAACTAGGTATCTGGTTCACGGGTCTTTCTTTGACCTTACTGCTGTGTACTTGCTACTTTTAAGAACTACATGTGTGTGAAGTTGAGGTACTTCTCCCAATATAAAAAAGTCAAAGATAATTTTTTTTTTTTTATATTACTGTATACTGATACTTATATATAAAGCATTTGACAGATTTTACAAGCACATGTATACATACACACACACTTCAATGTAAATTAGGAAACATGAACATGTCAGTCACTGGAGACCACATTGTGTCTGCCTCTATCAAAATCTGCCACGGAACTTAGGTTATTATAATTAATGTGGTAGATGGAGCTTAATTGTACTATTTATATTTTATTCTGTATTATATTAGTTTGGTTTAATATTATGATTAACAGTTCTTCCCTAAACTGTTTTCTTTCTCCCAACTTTTGTATCTATAAATTTCCTTGCATAATGGTTCTCTCGTATAGTGTTCATGCCCTACCTTTATTTCAGTAAAGTTCCTTGACGTACTGTAAAACAAGTAATGTTACTCTTGTAGTTCTGAGAGCAAAATATTTAAATATATCATTTGTATGTAAAACTTGCTCTCCCTTCTACATTACTAAATTTCTAAAATGAAATCACTGAATTGCATACAAATGGAAAAGTAAATTCAATAAAGAAATAATAAGTCATTAGTGAAGCAGTCACCGAATAAGCATGAAAAAAGCCCAGTCTTGTATGTAAATGGTATAAAGCACTGTGCATGTGAGAAAACAGTGCATGGATTGAAATACTACCTGTAATTTAAAGTTGCTGAATGCTCTTCTTCAAGGTCACTCCAGTGTTTCTAATAGCCAGATGCCTTGTAGCAGGCCAGGCAGCTGGCACTTCTCTGGAGACATAAAATGAGATAGCACACTGCATTTTGATGGAAAGAGATACTTATTTTTATATACCAGTCTAACTTAAGCTGTTTGCTCGACTGTAACAACAAAATTGTATTCCTGTTCATACAGGATTACCTTATTCTAACCTAGTATGAAAGCAGACAACTATTTTCAAAGGATACATTGAACATAAATGAGGATTTTACATGTGTTACGAAACCACCATGTGCTGCAGCTACTCCGGTTTTTTCGTATGTAACTGAAACTGATGGGATTGCATAATTGTGTTGAAGTGAAACATAGTTTTAGACCTGCCAAGTGTGAAACTTTAAAGTATTCCAAAACAAAGCTCTAGACTATCAGACTCCTCCCATTTGTAAAGCTGGACAGTAGGATTTATTGCCTCCTCCCACTTTTCTCCCTTATTCATTCCACCTGTACACAAAAAATCTTGATGTCTGTCTCATGAGCAGAACATGAGCCTCTAGAGTTTCCCATTTGCTGGGAATGATGTTCCACAGACAGGTATGTCACTCATTTTGATGCAACTCATAACAGTCTGCCACTCACTTGACTATAAAAGGGTAATTTGTATTATGCTTACTCTGTGGTACAAATCTGATAGACCAGTTTAAATTCAGTATTGTAGGGCAGCTATAGAACTGTGAAATACGTGAAGAGAAATAAGCAAATAACCATTGTTCTTCTTTCCAGTCTAAACCCACTTCAGTCATCAATTACATGAAATACATGTCCTGGTTTCTACATCAAAAAAGTTTTGCAATCACTGTCTTAAGATGAATACTTAAGTAAACCCATCTTGGGTTGTATCAGCTTTTGTTGAAATTTGCACATTGCAAACTTAAACCATTTCAACTAGAAATACAGATTCTGCAATAATTCTTACTTGTTGTTTACTATATACGAAGTTATTTTCATAATAACACATGGGACTGTGATGAGGACTAAAACGGTGATTGTTACAGAAGAGTTCCAGAATAATGTAAGAATTAATATATCCACATTCTCTTTTCTATTCTTGAATAGCTGCAGGTAATATCCTGTACTTGCTTTTACTAGTAGTACTGAATATTTCAGGTAACAAATACTGATATGACATCATTTTCATTAGCTTCAGTCCTCAACAGCAGAGGGTTACTAACAGCAATTCTGGGCAGCTAACACTAACCTGTCAATTAAACACTTCTAAATCTGCAGTTTTAATGTACCAGTTAGTATCTTACAGATAGTGTAAGAGCACTGGGTAGAATTAAGTGAAAATGAGTTCTAGATGATCTTGAGGTCCTTTCCAACCCTAACTATTCTGTGATTCTTTAAACTGGTAACAGCAGTAACCAGAGTGATTCTATGGGTTTTGGTGGTCTTGTTTGGCCATCTTGAGTGAGGGGAAAAATGAAAGAATTCATGTGCTATCTTATCTAAAAGTGGAAGAAAAAAAAAGTAAAAGAAAGCCTTTTAACTGGGGAGGAAAAAAGACCATAGAGAAGATTTTAAGAAAAACAGGTAGTCCTGGGAAAGGAAAAGAGATAGAACATGGAAGCACAAAGAACCCACTGGACCGAGCCAGTGGATGGTGGTTGTTCCTTTGTTGAAGATGGAAGAAAGTTTGGAGTAACGATAAACTCCACTAGATACCCAAGAATGTGTTCAGTGTTGTATGACAGAATTTCCATGACCTCTGCACACTTCTAGAAAAATGTCACCTAGAACCACGTCACTAAATAGGAAGAAGCACTGAAATTCAGTTCTACTCGTGCAGTGTTAGCTAGGCCACTGGCTGACCTGCCAGTTACCCACCAAAGGCAAGTGCATTTGCTTTCACCAGTGTTCTGTAAGTTCTTGGGATAAAGTTCTCACTTTTGACTTCTGCATTACCATCTGAGATTTCTGGTCACTGAATTCCTAGGCTGAGTTCAGCAATGACAGAGTCCAACCACATTTGTCTTGCTTAAGACCAGCAGCTCATACAGCTGGTAACACAAGATGTTTCACTATGGAGGGAAGATCAAGGGAAGCGTGGCGCACACAAACACAGTGCAGCTACAAAGGCATTGTGCAGCTGTGCCTTATGTAAAAGGAGGGGCTTCTGGAGACAAGGGGAAGAAACCCACATAGGGAGAGCAATTAGCACTTGGCTGACGTTTTTTATTAGTCCAAACAGTGGTTCTTAAAAAGGCTTAAGAAACCCTGTTTTTTAGTTACTGATGGATATTATTATCAAATCTTAACATCTGCTGCAGATGTTGCTCATGAGACTCTTTGCCGTTTTGTCAGTTGCTGGTTGTGAACACCTACCAGCACACACTGAAATCCTGGAGCCACATGCACATGCTGATGCATAAGGATCAGGATGCAGTGCTACACCACCACACTCTACCTGTAGCCTGTCATGTTTTAGAGGGCGAATCATCAGCAGCAACCCTGTACGGTATTGAGAAGAAAAAGTATTCTTCCTCGGCAAGTAGTTCTTACTCCACTTACATTGACAGCCCCTAGCCTTCCACTCTTCAGTCTGCTTGCCACCTCAAGTGATGACCTCTGCAATCAAGCTGACATAAAGAATATGAAGCAAGTGCAACTTCCTTTATGATGTAGTCAGGGGTGCTGGCATACCTGCTCCTAGTCACCTGATAGGACTAAGAATCCTAACACTAAGAATTCTAAACACTAAGAATCAAATGATGGCAGTTGCTTTACCACACAAGTGATCTGCAACAGCATCTACACAGTGAGATTCCTGAAAGCAAGCAAGAGAAAACTGCCTAAACAATATGCTGTTGTGAAGTGTGGGAATATCTGGGATTTGTGGTTCCATTCTTTATTCATATTGGAAAATGATGGGTGGAAGGCCACATAATAGATGGCCTTAATCAAAGTAATCCTTTAATTCCAAAAAAAATCATCTTTCTGACAAATTTACCCATGTGACTTGCATAGTAAATATTAAGGAATTCTTGCTTCTACACAACTAACAGATGAAAGCAATCCAGTAGCAGACTGAGCATGGCAGTTAAAACTCCACTACGTAGAAGGGCTTCATTTAGTTGCCTTCTCAAAACACTACACCTGACAGCCCATTATCTTTAGCACCTCTCAGCAACAATCCAATCCAATTTTAAGTCTTAATGTGTAATACTAATTTAATATGCAGATACAAAGCCTTTCACAAGTGCAGATGAATGACCCGCTTTCAAAGTTGCAACTAGGACTAACGTCAGCCTACTTCTGTAAGCCCTTCTGATGCATTCGTATGACGTCTGGCTTTATTGGCGCAAGCAAGACTCCCCTCAAAACTACACACTTTTTGATGATGTTCTTACACCTGGCAGCGGGCCCAGCTCCAGACAGCAGGCTTACCGGGGCTGCGGCCCGCACACCCC
>NW_009911063.1:0-299 GCF_000696875.1 Nestor notabilis
GAATCTCATGGGACCGCGCCGGTCCATGGCACGGCAACCATGTCCCCCTCTTATCCCCCAGCCAGAGATGCTGCAAAGGGATGACAGTGGGGCTGGGACCACCAAAGTGAGGGGCTGAGGATAACCGGGGGACTGGGGTGCAATGTGCTCCCCCTGAAAGCACCAGGAGGGGGGGAAGAACCTGGGGTGACCTCAAGAGTGTCCCGCCTGGTAAACAAGAAGTGGGTGAAGACTGACATACAAGCAGGAACCGCAACTGTAGGTGCCACAACCACCGAGACGGGGTTGGGGGGGGGGGG
>NW_009911063.1:393-1219 GCF_000696875.1 Nestor notabilis
GATGCTGAGCACGGTGGCACCTTTGGCACCAGAATCATTAAAACCCATAAACTCCCACCAAAACGATGTCAGGAACAGGGCTGGGAGTAGGGGTCCATCCAACACCCCCAGCACTCAGCACTGCATCCCCCTGGGTATCGATATCCTGGGGCCCCATCCTGTAAAGCATCCCCTGGTGCTGCAGCTTTCCAGCACCTCAGAAAGACACCCCAAAAAAGGACAAAACCATGGAACAAAAAAACCCCAAAAATAACCACAAACAGAGACGCCGAGTGCACCACGCCTCAGCCCTGGCACGCTGAGTAATTCATCCAAACCCACCCAGAAAAGTCACCCACAGATGGAAAGCGCCGATAAGGCATTTTTCACACCCAAAAAGAAGCGGTGGAGAGGAGCGGGTTACAAAAAAGAGCCGTGTTTACAAGAAAACACCAGGCTGGGGAGGGAAAGGCTGTGCCAGGGGAGGGGGGAAGGTGCCCCCAGGCTTGGGGGCGCCGGGCACGGGGCCTCCCGTGCCTCAGTTTCCCCTCTCCGAGCTGGGGAAGTGAGGCTTAAAACCGAGGTGGATTTGGAGATGTTAATACGTGCATTGGGAGTTTTAGTTGCTGGTGGGGGCTGATGTGGTGGGATGGAGAGCATGGGATGAGGGAGTGCATGAGAGGGTGAGCTCAGCTTTCCTGGCTGAGAAATAAAGTGAATTAAGGGGAGAAACGTGGGGAGGGTTATCGAGGGACACCCGTGGGGTGTGCGGCGGAGAGACGGGGCTGCAGCCGCCGGGTAGCGCGGGTGCGTCGGTGCCTTCAGCACCCTGAGCTCCGGGAAGACA
>NW_009911064.1:0-3863 GCF_000696875.1 Nestor notabilis
GTCCCCGCGCCTCGGCCCCGGCCGGCGCTGGCTCCGGTTCAGGAATTCCACATTATCTCCGACCGTTTCCAGCTTCCTCAGCAGGGAACAGCTCTGCTTCTGTCTTCCTGCAGCCACATCTGGAAAGTGTTACGCCAGGGTGTCAGCGTCAGAGCTGGCATGTGCTCCCCCCGCGCTCGCTCCGGCTGCCCTGCTCAGGCTTTGGGTTTGGGGGCAGCTTTTGTGGCTGCCGTGGGGATGAAAACGTCCCCAGGGACCCCCAAGGGTTGATCTCTGCAGGCAGGAGCTGCTGTGGTCAGGGATGCTCCGCTGCGATTGGGGATGCACTGCTGGGTCAGGGATGCTGAGCTGGGTCAGGGATGCTGAGCTGGGTCAGGGACGCTGTGCTGTGGTGAGGGATGCTGTGCTGTGGTCAGGGATGCTCTGTGTGGTCCTCAGCTCTGCTGCCTGCTGGGAGGCAGTGGAGAGAGATGTGATGTGCATCTTCCTCTTTGTGGCCTTAGTGGGGACTCCCTGCAGCTCAGGGGAGTGTTTGGCTCCTGACCTGTTTCTGGGCTGGCCAGACCTGCATCCCTGGGCTGCAGCACGGTCGGGATGTGGTGCTGTGTCTGCTTGATGCTGGCAGTTAGAGAAGGGAGCTCTGGGGGGAACCTGGGTGATTCCTTAGTGCTGCTGGAGGGGAGGTGCTCCCTGTGCCCAGCCAGGGCTGTGCTTGCTCCTGGTGACTGTGGGTTTGTCTCACTGGGATTTATTCGTACACAGCGGGTATCTGGGCTTTACAAAGGCATTTGGCTGTCAGCATCCCAGTCCCACAGGGGAAATCCCTGCAGCATGGATGCACACAGGGATGCTCAGCAGGATGATTGCAGCAGGGGAGATGGAAACAAGAGAGCTCCCTGCAGCATCCCTGCGTTTGGGGTTCCCTCCTTGGTGCAGCATGTTCCTCGTGGCACCCGCTGGGTGTGATGGGTGAAACTGTGCAGAGAGCAGGTGGCTCAGGGATGGATCTGCCCTTCAGAGCAGAGGACGTGGGGAAAGCTGATGCCTTGGTTTCAAACAGGGGTGATGGCAGTGACTTGGAGCAGGTTTGTGCCTCAGTGCTCTGTGTGTGCAATACACGAGGGACTTCAGCAGGGAGGGATGGTGGAAGTGGTTAAATGTGCCCCAACTTATCATCAGTGGGAATCAGAGAGGGCTCTCTGCAGCTGGTTTTTGCCTCATTTCTTACTGTTTTGCTCTTGCTTTTAAGCTGGCAGGCTACCATGATGGGGTTGAAAATTAAAGAGAGAAAAAAAAAGCAAAGAAAAAGCAAACAGGCCTTGATTTTATAGACCCTACAGATGCATCCGGCACCAAACTGATCCCAGATGCAGCTCCACTGTCAATAGTGTTCCACGAGGGATCAATCCCCTTCATTGTTTTATGTGGCCTCTCCAGCATCATCAGCTAATTAAAGCTAATGGGTCCCAGTGCAGCACTGACAGCATCTGATCCTATCGGCCCTTTCAGGCTGACGGGTGCTCTGGGGCTGGATCCTGCACTCCAGACCCTGGCGAAAGCCTGTGTTGACCTGGGGGATCCGGCTCCAGATCAATGGGAGCTGTTGTTAAACAAACCTTGCCGGATTAATGTCAGCTCTGCAGGGGGAGGAGGTCGATGGCTGCTAATTCGAAAGGGGTGGGAGGGAGGAAGGGGCTGTGACAGCGGTGACAGGGGATGGAGGGGCAGAGGCCAGGCTCTGAAACGCTTCCTGGGTCTGCGGCAGCGTCTGAGTGTTTCCAAGTCTTGGATTTACTGCCTAAATCCCTTTGCTTTGTGCTTCAAGGGAGGTGAGGTGGCCTTGGGCTGTCCCCAGGGGGACAGGGACCCCTGTGTCCATTCTGCACGCTGGCCTCGGCATGAGCATCTCCCAGTTGTGGTGGAGCACTACATCTGAGCTCCCTGCTTCCCCTCGGGGCAGATGTTGCCCAGGAGGTCTTTATTCCATATGAGTGATAGCAGGGCTGGGGAGGGTCTGTCCTGTGGGACTGGCCCTTGGCTTTGGGCTTTGTCCCTTCTGTCTGTCTGTGACTTTACTGAGAGGAAAAGCCTGAAGGCTCCCTCCTGCCACCGCTTTGTCATCCATCCCCCCGCATCCGCTGGCCCTGGGATGTCTCCTGACCAGGGTGTTCTGCTGGGGCTGGGGGCAAGGTCTGAGGAGTAACTTGGACACTGGGCTCACAGGAGGCAGCAGGAACGCTCCTGGAGCTGTCACATGCTGCCATCCCGGGCTCAGCAGAGCTCTGGTGTTGGCGCGGATGAAAGCAGGAGGTGGGAAGCCCCGGACACCTGCAGTTGGGTTAATACGTATTTATTTGGAGGTGACAAATACTCCCCTGGGTAAAGCCAAGTGAGCAGAGGGAGGGTTGTGAGGGAGTGACGGGGTGTGCTTCTTGTGAGGTTTGCTGCAGGGATGTTGAAACAGCAGCTGATGAACCGGAGGATGTCGAAATCCACATTCATTTCCCGACGTGGCTCTGCCTGACGTCAGGGGACCAGGAAAACATCCCCCTTGGCACCTTGTCCTGCGGGGACTGCGGCACTGGGCTGGGACTGGGGTCACCCCGTCACTGGTGAGGTGCGATGGAGTGTCTGGGGGCCGGGGGTGCATCAGCCCCTTGGGCAGGGGCTGGTGGGGTGATGAAAGGCTAAAATTGAATGGTTGTGTTAAGAAGGAGAAGTGAGGGGAGGGGAGCAGCCCAAGGGAGGTGACGGGTGCTGTCACCTCGTCGTGCCTCGAGGCTCCCGTGGGTGATGTCATGGTGCTTGGCGCAGGGACCGGGTGGGTGCCCCCAGCACTAACCCATCCACCCCCCCAGAGCTGGCCTGTCCTCCTGGAGAATGGGAAAAGCTGCTTCAGCTTCTCCCCTGATCCATCTGTGTGTGATCTGGGGAGGGGAAACTTTCTGTCCTGGGACTTCCTGTGTGTGATACCAATAGCCAGCAGGGTTTGTGCTGTAGGCAGCAGGGACGAGCCCATCTCCTGGGGTTTGGCTCTGTCCTTGCTCCTTGCCCTTAGCCAGTGCTTAGCTCTTGGCGAGCCAACGTCTGACTGCGACACCCATCACCGTGGTTAAAGCCTGCTGGAAGCAAGGCACGGTGCAGGTCACTGCTGGGCTGTGGGAAGCACCATGTTCATCCTGGGGAGGGCTGGTGGATGCACATCCATCCCTGTCCTGAAGCTTCTGCTGGGCAAACGCAGCCCCTGGTACCTCCAGCTGCAGAGCGAGGGGACGAGGTGGGCAGCTCTGTGCTGGTGCCTCCACATCTTCTGGTGTTGGAGATAGAGGCTGCTGGAGATGCTCATGTGCATGGGCCCCATGGGGCCACATCCTGCTGCAGCTCAGCCCCACGCTGGAGCAGGAGCCCAGGATACAGCAGGGTGCTGGAGTCAAACCCACTCGTTCGTTGGAAGGCACGTGCTGGTCTGTGGCACATTGGGATGCTGGAGCCAGCACGATGCTCTTGGGGTGGACACAAGTACCAAGAGCTGCTGGTGTTGTGCAGGGAGGTTTTGTGCTGGCAGGCTGCAGGACTGGCCTGTTTGAGCTGAAGGCTTGATGCAGCCTCCTCTGTGCGTCCTTGCGCCCTGTGCTGCTGCGGAGGGAGGAACCGTTGCTGTCCCCAGGGCCACTTGTTCGTCTTTGCTGTGGCTGCACATGGAAATGGTTCAGCAAAACCAGGCCTTGGGAAACACCCAGCCCTGGCATCGGAGGAGCTGGATCCCCCCAGGAGCAGCGTGGCTCAGCCAGGGAGCAGTGTGTGACAAGTGCTGCGGGGCTGTGGAGCTGCTCCAGCCTCCCCTCTCCTCCCGTGGGGCTGGG
>NW_009911064.1:3894-5395 GCF_000696875.1 Nestor notabilis
GCTCGCAAGTGCGCCGAGGCGGTGGCGCTACTCCAGCCTCCCCTCTCCTCCCGTGGGGCTGGGGCGGCAGTGACGGAGCAGGAGGGAGTCCGCGACCTGGGAGATTAATAATGGAAGTGCTGGCATCCGCTGCAGGTGAGCGAGGGAAAGCTCAGTGCCCATCTCGCCCAGCATGTAACTTTAATGCTGAGATAATGAGCAATGATATTTATTTGTAAGAGATCTGCAGATATCGGTGCCCGGGAGCAGGCAGGAGCTGCCGGAGCCACTGCTCCCGCTGTAACCCAAGCGCTCTCCTCCGCCCGGCTCACTTTCCACGCTGCAGCTCCATTACCCGTGCAGGGCATGTGGTCCCACTCGGAGCCGGGCTAAGATTTGCTGGAGCTGCTCGTGATTTGGGCTGCGTGGCCAGGAGATGCCTGAGACATCCCGGTCAAGCTGCTGGGATGGGGTTTAACCCATCTCCGCGCCTGTCCTGCTGCCGTCTCCCTTCCCTTCCCAGGCATCAGGGGGTGTGCTGAGGGGCTGGCAGGAAGGATGTGGGGTGCAGGGAGGAAGTGGCAGGGCAGCAGCCAAGCTGGCAAGGGGGGGGCGGTGCATAGACCCTACGAGCTCTGTGAGGTTTTGGGGACAGACAGCTCTCATGGGCGTCCTGGCTCCTCCAGGCACCCACTTTGGGACAAGGCAGCTCCTGCTCCCCTTCCCCTGCCTGGTCTGAAGGATGGAGCTGCCGCCGTGCCCAGCCCGATTGTGTAACTGGGCAGGAAGCTAGGCTGTGCTTGGCAGGCGGGTGTCCCTTCTTTATTAAGCCATCCCCTGGGTAATTACTGGGTTAAGGCGTGATGAGATAACGCTTCATTATTTCTGTGCTATTGGGGGATTAGGAGCAGTGGGATTTCTTGAAGGCTTTATCTCTGCTGAGGTCCTTGGGCTGTGAGGGGGGTTAAGAGGCCCTGGGCTCTGTGTTCTCTGGTACCATCAGCCTTCCATCTGGGTGCAGGGATGGTGGGTGCAGCTTCAGATGAGGGGAGACCAGCTCTGGGGCTGCTCGTGCGTGGCCTTGGCACAGGCTGGTGGGGCTCCGTGGTGAGGGATCTCCTTTTAACGCTGCTGCAGCCCCATCCATCACTGTGGTCCCGCGGTGGGGAGGAGGAGGAGGTGACACTTGCAAATAAACAGGGAGGTGGGTGGTGTGCGCCCAGGCGGGGAGCAGAGGGCGTCCCGCAGGCTCCTCCTGTGATTTATGGCCAAGAGGATGCAGAGCTGTGGCCTTTGGGAACTGTTTGCTCAGTGTCATCTCCTGGCTGTTGCCAGCATGGGCTGCTCATAGGGGTCGCAAGGGAAGACATCACCCGATGTGATGTCCTGTCACCCCTGTGCTGATGGGCTTTCAGCCCTCTTTGGGAGTGCCGAGGATGCTCTTGTGATGAAGGAGTTTGTGTTGCTGGAAGCAGGAATAGAGTCAAATGTGTTTAATGGAACAGGGCTGGCTCGGCAGGGG
>NW_009911064.1:5426-8058 GCF_000696875.1 Nestor notabilis
CCCCGGCACAGCCAGCACTGGGGCCGGAGGGATGGAGCTGGCACCAGCGTGGGAAGCGGGCAGGCTGGACAGGGGCCAGGCTGTGCACTTGATCCAAACACAGCTGGAGCTGATCTGATGAAGTGAGAGGTTAAGAAGAGAGCATCTGTTATCTAAAGGGGACACACAGTGGGAAACTGTAAGCTCTTTATTCCCCCCACCCCACCCCCTCTGTTCAGTGCATCATCCCTGACTTTATTTCTTTGATTTATTAAGGAAGCCTGTGCTTCCGGGGCTGTAATTAAGTGCCACTGTGTGAGCTTTTGATAGCGAGTGAATGATATAATGGCTTGCACATTCGCCGTCTGCTCAAGTGCTTTAGGATCCAGATAACACGAGGAGGGATTTCTTCTGCCCACCAGGGAACTGCAGCGGTGCTGGGGCTGAGTCATGGCCGGGTCTGCTGGAGGAGGCGGGGAAGGATGCGGGGAGGGATGCAGGAGCTGCTCAGCACTGCTCTGGAAGTGGTTCAGGAGGGTACCATGACCCAGGCTACAGTTGAGCTGAGGAGAGAGTTCACATCCTCTTGCAAAAGACCGTCACAGCATCTTTGCAGGCTGCTGGGGACCGAATCGGGTGTTGACCCTCCCAGATGCCCTGGTTGTTCCTTCCCAGTCTTGTGTGGTGCTGGAGATGCCACCAGGGTTTCACTGGAGCTGGGTCATGCTGTGCAGTTCCTTGTGTTCTACCTCTGCCCCTGCGAGGTGCTGCCCTTCATCTCACTGTGGAATCAAAGGCTCCCAGGCAGGGCTGGCATTTCTAGGCAGACTTGCAGAGTACTGTTGTCCTACCAAGGCAGAGGTCTTCTGCTCTACTCCAGGAGCCTCAGGTACATGGTCTGGTTTGCATTCCCACTGGGCATCTCTGTGCTCTGGGCTGCCCGTCACTGGGGGCTCTAGTGCTGCTGTCAGCCCCATCCCATCCCCATCAGTGTCCCTGGTGGTCAGTGCTGGTGTCTCTGGTATCCCCAGGGCTCCGCTCTGGCCTCTGTTCCCAGGACGGCTGCTGAGTCGCCTCTGACACCCCGACCACCCACACCCGTGTTTGAGGCAGGTTTTTACTGTAAGGGCCGTTTTTGGTACATAAACGGGTTATTTTAGTGGCCTGGCCAAGAGCCACGGGAGGAGTGAGCCCAGGGGCCGGCGTGGCATTCCCTGTGTGCACATACACACTGCTGCTGGCGGGGGGCAAGGAGGAGGAAGGAGTAAAACACCCACCCCTACATGTAAATAAACTTGAAAATAAAAAGTGGCAGAGGTTATGCGCTGCTTAATGAACTGAAATGTCCAACCTCCCACCGAGCAGCGGCACTGTTTGTAAACTGCAGAGGGGGGTTATTTTAATGGGCAGGAAATCTCCATCCCCAGCACCGGCCGTCGGGAGCGCCGGATGAGCAGCCTGGTGCTGGCCGCAGCCTCCCTTGCCCACATGTGCTGTTTTCCTGCCTTCCTCCTCTCCTTCCTAATGCCCTTCGCCATGCTGATACCAGGGTTATGTGGCCGGGAAGGAGGAATCTGTCCCTGTGCCTTGGCATGTCACATCGGCTCCGTTTTTCTTGTTCACTTGAAAAGTCCTCCCCTCCTCATTGTGTCTCTGGGTGGCAGCTGGAGAGTGGCCCGAGATAATCACAGCCTTATTTTTTATTTATTCCTCTTAAATAAAGCCTCCTGTTGCCTGTGGGCAGGTTTTTCCTGCTCCTGCAAACAGGGTGTTCTAGAGCGATGACGGAAACAGAACCTCAGCGCTGCAGGCAGGTCCCTGAGCATCCCTCTTGCAGGGGACATGGGGGCTTGCAGGGGACATGGTGGCTTCAATGCAGGGACAGTCCCACCAAGCCCAGCAGGAGCATGGTCAGGACCAACACCCACGAGTGGCATCCGGCACAAAATATCCAGGGATGTTCGGTGTTGGGCAAAGAGTAGTGGAAAACAAGTGTATGGTGTGAGCATCCATGGACATGACAACGTCGGAGCTGGGAGGTGAGATGCTTGGCAGAAGTTTGGCTGCTCTGGGTTGGAAGGGATGATGAGAGGTTGTTCTGAGCTAAACACAGGTTTGGGACTGGTCAGGTCTCATGTGACACGTGGCTGTTAGTGAGCTGCTGAGGATGGAGCTGGGGCTCAGGAGCTGATTAGGGATGGACCATGGTCAGGTCAGGCGGGAATTTCGGATGTGCTTGACACAGGCACTTGGAAACTTCTGCCCATAACTCATAGGGTGATGTGCTCCTAAGGCAAGAAACAAAACAGTGAGTTATCTGTTCCTGTTGGAGTTTAATATCTGTGATCTGCCATTAATCATACTGGGACTATGAGATCCTTACTTAGGCCTAATCAGTGCGTAATGGATTATGTACAGGAACTAATAGAAGGTAATTATCTATCTGTGCAAGTTCCAACGACTGTACTTCTGTGATCAATTACTTCTTGTAGCAGTTTCGCAGGTGCAGGTTGTGTGTGTTGTGCTGCAGGCAGAGGCTCGGCGTGGGGCCACCAGGGATGCGGGGCTGGCAGCAGGGATGCAGCGCGGTGCTGGCAGGGATGCGGGGCAGTGGCAGGGGGTGCGCCGCGGGCCGGTGCGGGCGGCGGCGGGG
>NW_009911064.1:8118-15407 GCF_000696875.1 Nestor notabilis
ATGGTGGGCAGTGGCAGGGATGCAGCGTGGTGCCGGCACCCCTACCCTGGTACATCCTGGGCTGTCCCAGGTGCAAGGAGCTGCCGGGCAGGAAGGGGCTGGTGCTGGCAGGTTTTGGGCCGTACACAGTGGTGCTGCACTTCTGCCCTGAGCTGTTTCCCTCCCCGAAGCAGGAGATGGAGCGTGGGTTCGGCAGCCGCTCGGCCCCGTCCATCGCTGCACATCCCAGAGGACATTGCCCCTGTCTCGGCATCACCTCGGGAAGCCCCTTGCTCCCTTCCCATGCCCCAGCCTGGCTGCACCACCAGCACAGCCAGCGCAGAGGCAGCTGGCTCCAGTCATCTCCTCCTCCCGCCTGTCCTCGCGTCCCTCGCGCTGGCTTGTAGAGTCATCGTCGGGTCTTACAGGAGGAGGAAATGTTCCAGCAATGTCTGTGCAGTTTTAGGGATGGCTTAAAATGACAATAAATTGGAGACACTTCACATGTCCACTCGGGGCCTAGCATTGTTTTGGTGATGCGAAGCAGATTGAGTCAAGGCTTGTAGCAAATGGCAGATCCAAGGGCTCCATAGATGGAACCAGGGAATGAGGAGGAGAGGTGGTGGGGAATGGAGGGAAGCACCATTGCTGTGATGCTGGTTGGAGCTATGGAGCCAAATCCTCCCAGTGTGACCCTGGACACCTCTTTGCAGTGGTGCAGCCCTGATTCAACCTCAGCCTTTGGTTCTTCCCTTACTTTTGCTTTAATCTTCTGGAGCTCAGTAATCCAGTGTCACCTACTGGTGTCCCCAGGACTGCTCCGTCCTTGCTCTGGCCTGGCTTTTCTCAGTGTAAAAAGGGGAAAGCAAAGGATAAAGAGCACTAGGACTAGCCAGGGAGATGGCTTTCTCCTGGGGTGTTCAAAACATCTCTGAGTCAGGAGCATCGTGCTCCAACACAGAAAGGACCATTTGGAACAGTCTGGGTTGGTTTCAACCTTTGCAGAGAGTTTCATGTTTCTGCAAAGGAACAGAAACAAGAATCTGTTTCAGAATAAAACTTGTTCTTTTTTTAAAAGAACTGTTGACATGGGATCTTCTGAGAATTTCCATTGTTACTTTGAAATTAATTCGTCTGTTTAAGTCCTTTTTCTGGGAACAGTCTCGACATTTTTGGTTAACAAGGGAAAAAGCAAACCCTCTAATAAAACAAAAAGGAAAAAGCACCCCCCTCAAGGCTTTCAACTTAAAGAAGAAGCTCCCTCCCAGTGACCACGACACAAGCTCTGCTTTGTTCCCAGCACGGCTCGTGTTGTTCCCAGCTTGCTGTGCCAGCCCTGGAGGAGAAGGGGTTGTTTCCTTGTCCCTGCTCTTGCATGAGCTCTGGGACATGGTGGCACCAGGGGTGCAGGAGGGTGTTTGCTGGAGGAGGGTGACCCAGGAGCGCCAGGTCCCTGCAGCTTTGCCAGGTCAAGGGGTGGGGAGGTGGATGCAGGCAGGAAAGGCTTCATGTCTCCATCACCTGCAGGGGAAACCGAGGGATGGGGGCAGCTGAAATACCAGACCTGAGGGCACACAGTGATGCTGAGGACAGGGACCAGCTTGAAGCAAAGCACAGATGCCCCAGCACAGCCCCCTTCTCTCCCCATCATAGAATCAACTAGGATGGAAAAGACCTTTAAGATCATCAAGTCCAACTGTTCCCCAGCGTCACCGCTGTTCCCCCTCGCTGTGCTGGCCGCAGCGCCAGCTTCCAGAGCCGCTCCTGCTGCTGCTTCTCTTCCTTTTGTTTCTGTTCTCTTCTTTTTTGTTTTCTCCATTCCCAAGCAAGCCACCACAGGCTCCTGCAGACATTCCCCTCAAGATTGCTCTCCCACTTGTCTGCAACACGTGTGCAATGCTGAAACTCCCGTTGCCCCATCCCAGCCTTCTGCGCCTGCTTTCTTTTCTTGGCTCAGCTTGTGGATCGCAGGGGCTGTGCCCGGGCATGCCAATTCCCATTCAGCGCATTTTCATACCTTTGATTCCGCCTTTCCTGGGGCCGGATCCTGCAGGCTCTGCCGATGTGACTCACTGCTGCCCGATGTGCACGGCTCTGAGCGCTGGCGGATGGCGGTAGGGTTTGGGAGGTAGCAGGGTCAGGCGGGTGGTGCTGGCCTGAGGCTCAGGTTCCCGACGCGGTGCTGGGTGCAGGAGGGCAGGATGCTGTGCCCCAGCCACGCTGGCTGACCTGTAGGCCCCCAAATTCAGTGCTGGGTAGATGGTCACAGTGAGGTGGGTGCATTCATGTCATCAGCATTAATCTAGTGCTTCAGATGGCACAAGCTGTAGGTGGTGTTACAAAAACCCGATCAGCCCTTTTGGTAGGGTTTGCAAAGTGTGGGCTCAGGGGGTTGGTGGGAAGCTGCTGGCTGCAGCGGGTGTGGAATGAGACCAGTACAGAGCATGTCTGAAAATGCCACTCTTGATCATGGGGAATCGCTTGTTCCTTGGCAGCAGGAAAAGACCAATAACTGTTTGTCTGGATTATGGAGTGCGGTTTGGCAAAGCCTGGCTTAGCAAGGGTTGGGTGCAGATAGACACATGTCACAGAGCGTCTTTGCATTTGTTTGCTTGCTTTGTTTTAATGTGAAACTCAAGCCTCTTCCCTGTGGTTAGATCCTTCCAGCTAAGCAAGTTTTAGCACAGAGAAGTTGCTTAAGGAAGAGAAAGGATGCTGGACATGGTGTAAAGTGAGAGCGACCGCTGTCACCACAGGCACTTCCCAGCCTCTGACAGGAAAATCACTGCGCGCTTCCCTCCCTTCAGCCCCTTTTCCAGCACAGTTGTTTTCTAAGCCAACATTGCAGGATTTATTACTACTGCTGCTTATTTAAATAGAGCCAGAGGTGTACACAGCACTTCACAAACACGGGGGAAGAAAAGGTCCTTATGGAGAGGAGTTCTGTTGTAATTAGATGATTGTAGTGGAAGTCATTATGGCTGGGAGGGGGCAGGACCAGGAGCTGCAAGGTGAGCAACTGAGGTCCTTGTGTGATCTTCCCACTGGGGCTGGGGATGCTGATCTCTAGCAAAGGGGTGACAGGAGAAGCACCAGCTCTGCCACACCAGGCTAAGTCATTGCTCCCTTGGATACAGCTCTTGTGACAACAGTAGGGCTTCAGAAAGGAAAGGGAAAAACAGTGCAGGACTGGTGGCACCCGGTAATGCACTGACCCAATTGTGCACTGCTGTGTAAGGGGAGAGAAATTCCTTCCTGACCCTTGTACTCATCAGCCCATGCCCTGAAGCATGAGATTTGATTTTCTTTATCTGGCTTTCCATAATTGCAGATGCCGTGTTTGGTGCTCCCCGTATCCCACCCCTCGGAAACAGCATCTGCTGCATTTAACTCAATGGACCTTTTCCTCTGGGAGTTCAATCCTGACTCTTTTCTGGGAAGTGCCTGGAAGGAGGGAGGGAGACCTCCCAGCAACCTCCCCAGCACTGGGGGTGTTCCCCTGGTAGGTTGGTGGTTGCTGGTTGCTCAGCTGGGGAGGGACAGTGTCCCCCACACCATGGCATGTTCTCCCCATTGCCATGGGCAGCCTTTATTCCAACCTGCCTAAAATACTTGGAGTTTACTTCGTATGTAGGTGTTTGTGAGAGTCACTCAGGAGTTGCTGCCTCTATTTGCTGGACCCAAGATGCTGAGTGTGCCAAGGCCAGGACTGAGTCCTGCTGCTGGTCTTTGCTTTGATGAAGGCACTGGAGGATGCACGAGCAGCTCAAGGCTTGGACAGGGCCCGTGGTACTCGGGCAGGAGATGTCCCTCGTGCCCCGTTGGGGATAACCTCTGCATCGAGCATGCTGGGGCTGCTTGTGCAGCAGTCATAGGCATGGCTGGTGGCCGCTGCTGCCTGCCTCAGGGTGGGAGACCAGGGGCTTGCTTGGGCACGCAGCTATCGCGTGCTTCCTCACTTGGCACTGGTTTCTGTGGGGCTTTGCTGTTCCTGAAGCAGGGCAGAGAGTGCTGGCACAGGGTCTGCTGGCCAGGAGGGACAGGGCAGCCGGGGAGGTCCCTGTGACCATGGGCATGCGGCTGCTTTGGTTTGCTGACCCCATGGGTGTGTGTTGAAGGCTGGATGCTCACCAGCGCTGGCAGAGAAACCTGCCCTTAGACCTGCCCCCTGACCAGGCAGCTCACCTCCAAACCAGCAGGAGATGGTTTGTTTTGGCAGAAGAGTAATGGGTGGAAAGTCCATTTTAATACTGCCAGCAGCGAGCGTCACTCAGCTCCATCTCCAGTACTGGTCCTGCTGCCCTTCTGCTCCAGCCGCTTCGGGTTGAGAAGGGAACCAGAGGGTGCTGCAAACGCAGCGCAGCCCCCATGGACCTGCACTGAGCCGCTGCCTGCTCTGGGCTCAGTCCTGTCCCCTGCCCAGCGCTGGGGTCCTGTGGGTGCCCTGGGGGATGGACTCAGCAGAGTCCAAACTGAAAGAGTTAAAGGCTCTCGCCCCTCCAGCTGGGGAAGTGGAATTAGTCACGGCCTTCAGCAGAGTGCTGGCCAGGTTGTAAAAATGACAAACGAGCACAAATCAATAATGAAGTCAGTGTTTTCTGGGAATGCCAGACACGAACGGAAAAGCACATCGACATGGGTGGTGGGTGCCGCGGATGAGCTGCCCCCGGGCACGAGCTGGGTGGCACCATCTCTTTCTCCTGCCCACCACGCTTGACTTTCCCCTGGCACCACTGGTGCCATGGCAGGCCAAGGTGGCTCTGTCCCTTGGCATTCTCTTGGGATTTTGGGTGCCTTTTGGAGCAGAGCGTGCGCAATGTCGGCTGCTGCTGGATGCTGGCTCAGCGTGTGGCACCGGGATATCAGAGGTTGGGGATTGTAGATGGTGCCTTGGGGAAGTTTGGCATCTGATTGATCCTCAGGAGACCAGGAAGCATTTCCACAGCTCTGAGGTAGTGTTGGATGCCACGTTTCCTTTTCCAAAGGGACTTGGGCATGTATGGAAGGGAAACGGCCTTCTAATTAGGTGGCTTGAAAATCTTTACCATTGCTCATTACAAGTCCATTCATCTGCCCGTATCGAATGGACTGCGCTGCAAAAATGACATTTTTAGTGTTATTTACTGTTTAGATATGATGAGTTTAAGCCGCTCCTGGCCCGGCCATGCTCAGGAGGTGACCCTGCATCCCAGCGCTGCCTCCTGGTCCCAGGGTCACCATAAACCTGCAGGGGATGTCTCAGGGGTTTCAGCAGCGCTTCGAAAGGGGCAGCTTTAAAATGCATGAGAGGAGGGGAACGGCCCAGGGCTGTGACTGAGAGGAGGTGGGAGCGATGGTGCTGAGCCCCATGCTGGGAGCTGGGTGCTGGCAGGAGGGGGTAGTGCTGTGTTTCATGTTTCAGTGTTGGTGGCTTTCCCATTTCTGTCATTGATAGAAACTCCCTTAATCAGCCTTCCCAGTGTCCTGGCTCCCGGCTGACCTCTGGGCGCCGGGGCTGGCTGTCCCGCTCGCTCCTTCGGGATGCGGTTTCTCTTGGAGGCAATGCCCGGTGCCTGGAGCTCCCTCAGCAGCCTGGCTCCGTCCCTGCTCTGTCCCAGCTCTCTCCCAGCCACGGATGCTGTGCAGAGCCTCAAGGGTGGGTGTGAAAACACAGATACTGATCTCGTGTTCAGAAACCTCCTTAGATGCCTCCACCGCTCTCTGTCATGGCTGTGTCCCTCCAGAGCCTGAGGAGGGTGAGCTTCTGCAGGGCAAGTGCAAGGGGTCAGTGGAGGCTGAGGGTGATGGATACCTGGGAAATCAATAATCTGGGATGCTTATGCTGCTCGTTTCCAAGGGGTTGTCTTCATCACCACTTTCCAACTGGAAACAGTGGGATTAGTGCGGGCAAACTCATTCTTCCTCTACCCTCACTTGGCCTACAGTGCAGGTGAGGTCTTGCGATGCTTCAGGCCAGCTCTTTACAATGCTGCAGGATGCTGAATCCAGAGCACATGTGGGCCCGGAGCAGAAGCTCCAAACAGCCCAGGATCTCAGCAAGCTCCAAACACCCGCAGGAAACCAACCCCAACCGTCCCACTGCGTGCTTGGGAGGGATGAAGCAAAACTTGGGCGTGAAGCTTTCCCAGCCCCTGTTTGCCATCCTTCAGCCGAGGTTGCCCTTTGCAATGAAGAGGTGTGTGGTGTCCTGTTTGGGTGAGATGGACCTCAGCTCCCACGGGATGCTGTCAGCACCGTGCCTGCGGCACATCGCAGCGTGTTCTGGCATGTCCGTGGGGCTGGTGCTGGCGAAGCCGGGCTCTTGCTGTGACCATGGCTGCTGGAGCCGCGCTGGAGCGATGGTGCAAGGTCCTGCCTTGGGTCCCTGCTAGGGCCGAGAGCTCTGCCCCATGGCCCCGAGCAGGCAGTGGCATGGATCCAGCCCCACACCAACCACATGGCTTCAAGTAAGAGTTAATCATTTGCCAGCCGAGCGCTGCGGGTGAATTCCTCGCTCTATGGACACGCCACCGTGTACCGGTTGTTGTGCTCTCGCCCAAAGCTGCTGCACCGAATGTTTTGCAACAAAAACCCCAAACCACATGAAAGCAGTTGAGTTTCGTGTTTCATTATAACCCCAAATTCAGGTTTGCCAGGAGTTTCAGTCGTTTCACGAACCTTTCCCATGAACCAGCAGCAAAGGCTGTTGTTGAACCTGGTTTTGATGAAAACTGAGGTGCGACTCTGTTGCTTTTGAGCAACTTTTGAAGCTTGTGCAAAGACAAAATTGGAAAGCTTTTGAGAGGAAGAAAGGAGCCCCAAAGCACGTCAGAGCTGGTGACAGCGTTTGCAGGGAGCCCTGCACCCATTGGGCTCTAATTCCTTGGGGACCCAGCACTTGGAACCCAGGCATGGTTGCCAGCCTGGCGTGCCTGGCACCCGGGGAAGCTCTGGGTGATGCTTTGAACCCACTTGGCAGCAGCATCACCAAACCAGCCAAGCCGCTCCGATTCAGTGAGCGCTGGTGCTCTGAGCACATGGTCCTTGTGGCGGCATCTCCCAGTGTTTGCTGCCACTGGGGCAGTGGTGAGCCCAGGCCTTGCTCTTGGCGTTGCTGTAGGAATAAGTCAGCGGTGTGCAAGAAAGCTCCCAGGCCAAAACCAGGTAGGACACAGGGGATGGGGATTGTTCCGAACCACGTCGGGGTGAGGGGGGTGTGACATCCACATGCGGACGGTGCTTTCGGCAGCGCCGGTTTCCCTTTCTCCAGCAATTTCCTGAAGTAACGTTGGGGAAATGTGAAAACGTTGAACTTTTGAACCTCCCGGAGG
>NW_009911065.1:0-680 GCF_000696875.1 Nestor notabilis
GACGTCTCTGGCCGGTTCTGGGGTCTCCCCAAGTGACTTTGGTGGTTCCCAGGAGAAGGAGTCGACAGAGGATTACAACGTGGCCTGTATCCTCACGCTGCCGCCCTACCAGCGCCGGGGCTACGGGAAGCTCCTCATCGAGTTCAGTGAGTCACCCCCCCTCAAAGCAGCTGGTACCCCAAAACCCCACAGGGACCCCCCAAATCCACTGAGACGCCCCAAACCTCCTCTAATAACCCCTTGGAGGGGGGAAACAACCCTAAAATCCCCTTGGAAGATCCCTCCAAGCTTTGGAGGGGGGAAAGACCCACTCGGACACCTCAAAGTTCTTTGAGGGACCCCCAAATCCCCCCTCAAAAGGCTTGGAAAAGCCTCAGAGGGACTTCAGCCTCCCCCCAAAAGACCCACGCGGACACCTCAAAGTTCTTTGAGGGACCCCCAAATCCCCCCTCAAAAGGCTTGGAAAAGCCTCAGAGGGACTTCAGCCTCCCCCCAAATACACCCAGGGGACCCCAGGAAGGTTTAGGAGGGGGGCAAAATGCGATGGGAGGCCTCAAAACTGCTGCTGGGGCACCACAAGATGCACCAGGGACCCCTCAATTCCCACCAGGGGGGTGACAAAACCCTTTGGGTGACTCCAAGGGCCCCCATAGACCCTCATGGGGGTGTGGGGTGGGGAC
>NW_009911065.1:1135-1352 GCF_000696875.1 Nestor notabilis
TCTAGAGTTTGGGGAGGGTCTTGAGGGGGTGAAGGAGGGTTTTGGGGGGGTCAAGGCCCTTTCACCCCCCTCCAAACTGCCCGCAGTGAGATCAGCGAGATCACCAGCATCAAGAAGGAGGACGTGATCTCCACCTTACAGTACCTCAACCTCATCAACTACTACAAGGTGACAGATTTGGGGGGTTCCCCCCCACCCCTACACACATCGGGGGCAC
>NW_009911066.1:0-284 GCF_000696875.1 Nestor notabilis
CCCGGTGGCGTCGCTTTTTACAGTGGCTTCGCGTCCAGCGCAGATACTCTCATCGTGACTTGCCGTCACGGCTTCGCCTTTTCAGTGGCTTCGCCCTTACTGGCGGCTTCGCATCTTTCAGTGGCTTCGCTTTCAACGGCTTCGCCCTTCCCAGCGGCTTCGCTTCTTTCAGCAGCTTCATGACCAGCACGGATACTCTAACAGTTGCCGGGACAGCAACTGTTCCGGTCGGCTTTCCCGCTCACCCTCCTACTCAGCTGTCTTAAACGCTCAAGCAAGCAACA
>NW_009911067.1:0-738 GCF_000696875.1 Nestor notabilis
CAGCCAATGAACTCAACTATATGCTTTTGCCTGCTGTATAACACTTTTATAACCCATCAGCTAGATGCCCATCTCCGCCATTCTGGGCTTTGGAGAGAAGATGATGTGCTGTCATGATCAGCAGCAGAGAATAAAGTCATTGGAAGAGCCAGCAGCAGCAGAACTGTCCTCAGGTCACCGCTGACTGACCCTGACTTCCCTCCGAACAGAAAATACCCACTGAAGGGGAATGGCCCAGCACAGATCGACCTTGGAATGCTTCACGGGATTATGTTCAGCGTGTTAAGGAGGAAGGGGTGAAACCTGCTATTTGTGTTGGAGATGCCGACGCTATGCTGCAGGCTCTGCTACCAGTTCCAATTCAGAACAGGTTTATTGGGACTGCACCACTGGCATATGAAAGCATTATGATGACTTTATTGATAAATGAAACTGGAAACCCCATAGGACAAATCAAAGAAAAAGTCCAGCAGTTAGGAGATTTGGGGGAATGGGCCCCATCCAAAACACGAGAAGTGATAACCGGAGGGTCGAGATGAAAGAGAATCAGCTCGCTCAGAGGTGTTTGCTGCCTTGCTGGAAGATGGGATGGCTCGAGATAAGACTGGTGGGATTTCCACCAATGAAATGTGGAGATTGTACAAGCAACGTGAGTTGCATAAATCTATGAAAAGGGTAAACAATTCAAGCTCAGACAAAGGTGATGACATGAAGTTTAACCAAGGCAAGTGCAAGGTC
>NW_009911068.1:0-522 GCF_000696875.1 Nestor notabilis
TGACACGTAGCTGCGCCGGGAGAAAGCACACGTGGGTGTAAAAGTGGGAAAGAAATCCTAAACTCACCCCAAAAAACCTCACTGCGACCCCCAAAACCTTACCCTGCCTAAAGCTTCCCATAAAACAACCCACTCTGAAAGTCCTCGAACCCACCAAAATGCCACCAAACACTTGCCACCTGCCCCCAAAAGCAGCAAATGTCCCCAAACCCACCACCAAACACCCCCCACCTCCCCCAGAACGCCCATATCCAAATGTAAAAGTAATCCTCTAATCACCCCCAAAAAACACTGCACCCCCCAAACCTTACCCTGCCTAAAGCTCCCCATAAAACAACCCACCCTGAAAGTCCTCACATCCACTAAACCCCCCAAATCCCTCTCTCAAAAGCCCACATAGATGTCAAAATATAAAAGAAATCTTAAAAACACCCCAAAAAAGGCCCAGCTCCCCCCAAAAACCACAATTCCCCCCCATTTTTGGGGTGCTCACGGTGACAGCGGCGTGTCCCAGCTGGGCCC
>NW_009911068.1:638-1051 GCF_000696875.1 Nestor notabilis
CATTGAGAGTGGTGACAGACGCCAGCCCTGGGGATGTGTCACCCCCAGAGTGAGCAGGAGAAGTGGGGGGGGTTGGTTTGAAACCCCCCTTCCCAACCCCGGCATCTTCCCTTAGGGAGCGGAGGTTGATGGAGCTGGGTTTGGGGGTCCAAAGGTTTGGTGGTCCCAAAGGTTAAAGGGATTCCAAAGGTTTGGGGGTCCCAAAGGTTAAAGGGATTCCAAGGGTTTGGGGGTCCCGCAGGTAAAGGGATTCCAAAGGTTTGCGGGTCCCAAAGGTTAAAGGGATTCCAAAGGTTTGGGGGTCCAAAAGGTTAAAGGGATTCCAAAGGTTTGGTGGTCCCGAAGGTAAAGGCATTCCAAAGGTTTGGTGGTCCCAAAGCTTAAAGGCATTCCAAAGGTTTGGGGGTCGCAAA
>NW_009911068.1:1244-2213 GCF_000696875.1 Nestor notabilis
CCTCCGCCCTCACCCCTCTCTACTAGAAATGAAAACATGGAGCCCTATAGGATGTTTTCTCACCTCCAAGCCCATAAAAATTAGGGAAACCACTTAAGAACGTCACCAAATTGTTCCATTCCCCCCCAAAAAAGCTGCTGGCCGTACCCATGGGGGAGGTGGGGAGGACAGCAGGGGACGTGGTGGCCATGAAGTCAGCGATCTGCCGCAGGGCCCATATGTGGGACGAGTTGTTCCCCTTCTTCATCTGCTCCTGGATGAGGCTCTCCAGCTCCTCCCTGAAAGACTGTGGCACCCCGGCCGCAGCGGTGTCACCTCCCTGTCACCGCAGGGATGTGGTGACCAAACAGGGACCATCTGGTGGCACCGGGGTGGGGGCACCACCGGATCAGTGGTGGCAGCGCCACTGGCTTGGGGGCACCGCGGTGGTGGCATCACCAGCTTGGTGAAGGTCACATCAGTTGGTGGCATGCTGGCAGTGCCACCGCTGACCACCAAGTGACAGCAGCCCGGTGGCTTGGTGGCAGTGACGTTGCAGCTTGGTGGCACGGTGGTGGCACCAGCATTGCCAGCTGGGGACGTGCCCCCATCCAACACATGGTGGCATTTGCTTGGGACAGGAGGGATGAGGTTTGGGGATAAAAAGTGATGGTGTTGGGGGACAAGGAGGGACAAGGTCAGGAGGAACAAGATTGGGGACAGGAGGGATGGGATTTGGGGACACAAGAGGGACAGTGTTGGGGGACAAGGAGGGACAGGGGCAGGAGGAACGAGGTTGGGGACAGGAGGGATGGTGTTTGGGCACAGGAAGGATGGGATTTGGGGACAGGAGAGATGCAGTTTGAGGATAGTAGGGGCAGGGTTTGGGGGCACAGGAGGGATAGGGTTTGGGGACAAGGAGGGATAGGATTTGGGGACAAATGGAACAGGGTTTGGAGCACAGGACGGATGGGTTGGGGGACAGGAAGG
>NW_009911069.1:0-7116 GCF_000696875.1 Nestor notabilis
CGGGTTCCTCTCGGGGGACTCCGAGAGGAAACGCTTTCTATGGAGTGCGGGTGGCGGGCGGCTCTGAAGACCGCAGCCTTTGGGCAGGTAACGGAGGGTGAGGGTGCGAGTGCTCCTTCGGGGATCTTGCCGGGGACTTGCCGGGCTGGTGCGGCTCTTCTGGGGAGGCGGGAAAACCAGACACCCCCCCCAAACCCGACGACCCCCCTAACGACTGCTGTCCCCGAAGGACAGGGACGGGACAGCGGGTATCGCCTGTCAGCTGGGTGCAGCAGGGAGGAGCAGGCCCGCAGAGGGAGATAAGAGTCTGTCAGGCCTTTGTTCTGCGATAATCTTGTGCGTTCTGGGAGCACGTTCTAGGAAGAATTCTGTACTTCGAGGAAGGTGTTTCATGTAGACATGAGGGCAAGAGGCACAGCTGTGCTTTGTGCTGCTGCTTTTTCTAACCTGAGGCTCTTGTGGCACTTTATGGAGGGAAGCAGCAACTTGTACTCGTTTTACATATAGGGAAAGTACAGATCTGAGAACAAAGTTAATTGCCCCAGGCTACACAGCTCATCGGTGGGAGAAAGGTGAAACTCTCCTGTGGCTGCTTGAGTCTGCTGCTGCTTGCATGTGTGGAATGATTATTCTGGTTTTATTTGACTGACTTTTGCAGTTCTTGTGCGAGGGAATGTTGTTCCTTACTGCTGTAAGGTCTGTTGCTCGCTCTGTGTGCACACCTAAGCTGTAGCTTTTCTGCTGCTTGGTCCATAAAATAAGTTCTTCAGTGAAATGCTCTTGCCACTGTATGCATCCATGCAGTTCAGGGAGTTTGTACATATGAGTGATTTTACTCAGGCTACTCATTTCTAATGCTTTTGATTGGGAGAATGTAGCGGTCATACGTGCCTGACTGTCGGAGAACGCCAAAGTCCTCTCTAGCTACGGGACGGATGATGTGGTCTTTGTTTAGGGCTTTGCTTTCTGCTTCGTTGCAGCTGGCCCGGATTCAGACTGACAGCATAGTCAAGATGCTCCGTGAGCTGTACCCCGAGCTCCACTTTGAGATTGGTAAGTTTGAATGCCACCCCAGGGAAGGCGGCAGCAGGAGCCAGCCGCTTATCATTGTGTGCAAGAGGTGTGTGCGCGGTGCAGGAGTGAGGAGGAGGATTCGATCCCGCTTATCTACAAGTGCCGTCTGATTTCAGTTGCGTTGTGTGGCTGAGCAGCTGCTGCTGGTTTCTTCTGGGGGAGAAAGATGGATTTCATAAGCTCCTGACGGTTGGAGCGCTGAGTACGCCGTGCAGATGGTGTTAATGTTGCTCCATTTGAGAACCTGGTATTGCTGTGGCCGGGCCCTGCTGTGCCTTGGGGATGTTTTTCCTGGCTGGGGCTTGAGAGGTTCAATGGGAGCAATGGGAGCCTGCCCTCTTGCCACTTACTCTGTTTTTGAGGACAGTGAAGGAAGTCTCCGTGTCACTTGTCTCGAGTGCAGTGTTCCCAGGAGCAAGCAAGCTGCTTTTATATTACCTCAAGTCCGTGTTCATGCAGTAGTACGTGATGCTACTGCTCATTGTGTGTTGCATAGATATTTCCAGTCTGGGCCTAGGTGCTCTGAATGAGTCTCACATTTTACCTGTGCTCTTTCTGAGCAGTTGCCATGTCAACTACTGGAGACAAGATCCTGGATACAGCACTTTCCAAGGTAACGGATCTCTTTTTTGCTCTACGCAAGAAGTAGTTGTGGTTGATGATATATTTGCTGACCTTTCCGTGGTGATTCTTGTTCTTCCATTTATATGTAGATCGGGGAGAAGAGTCTCTTCACCAAAGAGCTGGAAAATGCACTTGAAAGAAATGAGTAAGAGCTCCTTGTCTTCTCTTCCTCCTCTGGCATGCCTGGTGCTCTTTCTTTGGACACCTTTGGCTTGCTGTGTGTGATCCTAGTCTCTTTCTGTTCTGATACCTCTTTGGCCAAGAAAGAACGTATTTAGTGTGACTGTGTTAACGTCCACTAACATCTTAGCACACCAAACATGCAGGAGACATGGGCACCTTGCGCTGCTTTCTGGGTAATGTCTTTCTACAGAAAACACTCAGTTTGGGCTCCTGCTGGAGCAGAGACCTGAGCACTTTTGGGGTTGTTTTGGTCTTTTTTTAATTTTCAGTATCACGAGAAGGTTTCAGTGGTGCTTATGCAGTAGGTTTAAAACTAAAAGATGGTATTCTGCATCTGTGACACACAGGCACATGATACTGTGCTTTCAAGTAAAGCCAGTGATAAGAAATACTGGAGACTTAAGCATTTATAACGATGTTCATTTGCTTTGTAATGGAGCAGGTGACAGCTTTTGCTTTGGCTATGTGTTATTTCCAGTTCAAAGCATGATAGCAGACAAGGGACTAGTTGCATGTTGGTATGATGAGTTTCTTTCCACATGAACATCTCCAGTGTCTTTCTTACCCTCATTCGACCCAATGGTCGTAATGTGTGTTGCAGCACTGCGGGGAAGTCATCACTTTTGTTTTACAGGTGGGAAAAGAGACAGAGAAGGATGAAGTGGCTTTTCTGGAGTAATGCTAGAATTCTATAAGAATTCAGTGATTACTGTCCTCTTGTTTTTAGAGTTGACCTCGTGGTTCACTCCTTAAAGGACCTGCCAACTTCTCTTCCTCCTGGCTTTACCATCGGTGCTGTCTGCAAGTAAGTGTGGACGCGAGGCTCGATTCTGTAAGGGATGTGCGTTTTACAGCATCAGTAGTGGCAGCAAAACAAGGGTGATGTAGGTCATTTTAGGTGTTCAGAGTCTGACCATTTTCTAATTAATCTCTGAAACAGTGGAAACACTAGAGCTGATCTCGTGTTCTGTAGCTGGCAGGCTAGCTGGAAATTCTTGCTTTTGTTCTGATGGTTTATGGGTTATTTTGGAGCCAGAGGTGGTTCCTCTGGGGCCTGAAAGAGAACTGTTAAGCTTAATAGCCTTCTGTTAAATGATGTCAGCCATTCTGTGTTTGTATTGTTTTGCAGAAGGGAAAACCCACTTGATGCCGTTGTCTTTCATCCCAAAAACTCTGGGAAAACACTGAGCCTCCTTCCTGAAAAGAGGTGAGTGGGGAGAGGAAGGGGAAGACAGGTGCAGTCGGTGATGGTGGCTAGGGACTGCCCTCCAGAAGCATCTCCTGTAAATCTATTGCTTGGTATTGGCTTGTCTGCATCTAGCTTCAGCCAGGCTTTAATGCTAAACCTCACAGAGTGGTTTTCTTTCTCCTAAGGAGATAAAAATGATTGGCAGGTTCTTGGATCTTCATTTTAATTAAGGCTTGAAAGTTCAGAGTTATTTCAGCTGGAGGTGAGGTGAATGTAGGAGTATTCTGGGTTTCATTCATTTCATTTTCCCCACAGTGTGATTGGAACCAGTTCACTTCGCAGAGCAGCTCAGCTCAAAAAGAAGTTCCCTCAGTTAGAATTCAGGGATATTGTATCCTTTCCTGGCAAAATGAAATGTGGGGGCTGGGTAAAGCTGCAAACGGGAAACTAGAACTTAATGTAAAATCTAGATTCAAGGCTAATTTATACCACTTGATGCACAAGAGCAAAGTGCTTCATCAGATGCTGCCCTCACCTAGCCTGTTTGGTGAGGGATGTATAGTGCACTGTTGCCATTCTGCCCTTTGCTTTCTCGTGAGCCTGTAAAGAAGGGGCCAGCCTTCATCTAGCAGAAAGAGTTGTCTGTATGTAATGCTGCTTTCAGGATGATACTCTCATTCTCATTTGGAGGTTGTCGGATTCTGTACATTCTGCAAACACACTCCAGCAAACGTTACGTGGGGATAGGACCATTTGCCTGCTCTTTCTATGCTTGCTTAATCACTTCTACAGAGAGGGAATTTAAATACCCGCTTAAAGAAGCTAGATGAGAAGGAGGACTTCAGTGCCATCATCCTGGCTGCTGCTGGCCTGAAGAGAATGGGCTGGGAGAATCGCATTGGTCAGGTGAGGAGCAGCAAAGCAGAAGGTACCATTCCCTGGTGAACCATCACCTGCTTGCCTGTCAGACCTTGCGGTCGTCCTGTCAAAGGCAAGCGTGTGGTCTGCCCGATCTGCTGAAACCGGACACAGGTTAACTTGGATTTTGCTTTCTTCCAGCTCCTAAACCCTGAAGATTGTCTGTATGCTGTTGGACAGGTACGTTACAACTCTCATCTCTTAAGCCGTGCCTGGTATCGAAAGCCAGTGGCAGTACAGTGCGTTTCCAGTTTAGAAAAGAATTATTTTGTCACTGTTACTCATTCAGCACTTGATCTTTATCTTGAGAAAATGTTGAGAAGCTTGGATTCATCCAGGTTTCTTGCCACAAGGAACATTGGGGCGGGTGTTTGTATGTATGTCTCTTAACTGAGAGAGGCTTTAGAATGGCTTGAGGTGACAGTGAGATCTTGAATACTTTGGCCAAAGGAAGTTCTCATCTTCCCTTCACAGCAGTTGCTGTAGGATGCCCGTGCAACCAGTGCATTGTTTTGTAATTTATTTCTGTAAATGGCTAAACATTGCTCTCTTAGCAAAATGCATCCAGACCTCTGAGTCTGCTTCACGACTGATGCTGAGCACACAGAGAGGTATGAAGTCGAGGAATACCAACGCTTATCGCATTGCATGTTTCTCTTCTTGTAGGGCGCCTTAGCAGTGGAAGTTCGTGCCAAAGACCAAGAGATCCTGGATATGGTGTCTGTCCTGCACGATGCAGACACTGTGTTATGCTGCATTGCTGAGAGAGCCTTTATGAAACGTTTGGTAGGTGGGGCATCCCGGCTCTTCTGCCTGTGGCAGTAAATACTGCTCTGCTAGCTGACCCGACACCACGGCGTGGGGAACCTTTCCTAAAGCCATGAAGTAGAGATTGCTTCTGAATCGAGAAGGGCCTGAAGAGTGATGGGTGGGGGTTTGTGCAGCCTAAACTTTTCAGAGGCCTCTGGTTTGAACCTGTCAGGTAGGAGCCTCAATGTCAGCTGCTTTCTGTTTTAGGAGGGTGGATGTAGCGTCCCTGTCGCCGTCAGCACGATGTTGAAAGATGGCCAGGTGAGGAGTACGTTGTATTTATCTGGGGTTATTTCTGAAAACCTATTCAAGTGCATGCATGTTCCCTGGTCCTACCTTGAGGGTAACTCCGGCAGATATCTTTATAGCTGCCCTTTATAGCAGAGAGGCTCCTGACTCAAGCATTCTGAGTTTGTGTCCAAAGCAGGAGTATGAGAACAGGCCTGGCGACTGAAGCTTGGTCTTCTAGGAAATGCCTTTACTAGAAGTACCAGATTCCCCCTGCCCCCTTAAAGGTAATGGTGCCCTAAGATTTGAAAGCCTTGCTCCCGAACCCAGAAAAATCTGTGTCTTATACAAGAGGAGTGTGACTGAGGAGGTGGGAATCTAGAACACAGTTCACCTTTTTCCTTGGGAAGTTGCATCTTGCCTAACAGGGGTCACTTTTCTTATAGCTGTGTTGTTAAGCTATTCTTGCTGGTCCCACTGCACTATAGAAGCCTTCCCCACTGCACTGAGCTTTGAATGTTGTGCATTTTGGTTTTTTAAGGGGGTAGTTGGCTTTCTATTTGTTAACATTGTATTAATCCCTTCTGTGTGTCTTCCCAAGCTGTATTTGACAGGAGCCGTCTACAGTTTGGATGGATCCGATAGCCTGAAGGAGACTATGCAGACCAGTGTTAGGTATCCCCAACAGGTATGTGAACCACAGCGGCAGCTTCAAAACCCAAACCTGAAGCCACGTGACAAACCCAGACCTTTTGAAATCTGCCTGTTATTTTGGGTCTGGATCCGTGGAAACTAGCTGTGCACTGCTCAGAGCGTTTCAGATTGTAGCACGTTTCACATCTGGCTTGAACTATTCACTGCGCACTCCTTCCTGCTGCCTTACACAGAGGTGATTTATATTTGCAGCATGAAGATGGACCAAATGATGACGTGCAGCATGTTGGCATCACAGCCAAGAACGTCCCTGGTCAGGCCCTGGAAGCTGCAGAGAACCTCGGTGTTGAACTAGCTAGTTTACTTCTGAGCAAGGGAGCGAAACATATCCTTAGTGTGGCAAGGCAGCTCAACGATGCCCACTAAACCTGTGGTGTGCCCTGCACAATTGCCACAACTCTGGCAAGTCTTGGCAGCTATGCTGTCCTCCTCCTTTGGAGGAAGGGATTTCTTCAAATGCTCGCACTGGTCTCATCTGACATGTGGGCACAAAAGCTTGAAATACCAAGTTAACTGAAATCTTTTATGCTGTTCAGGTTTTTTGGCCCTCTCTGCATTTCTCTAAATTGCAAAGTGTGCATTTGATTTTTTTGAACAATATTTGTAGCTAGGAAGGTAAAAAAGGATTGAAAGTAAGCTGTAAATGTTCCCCTGTTGCCATTAGGAACAAAGCACTTGTTACAGATTATAGTCAGAGTCAACTGTGATGGCACTCGAGTGCTCTATTGTGTTGACAGTACTTCAGTAGTCATTAATATTTTTTGGTCCTGTTTGCTTATCAGTGTTGGAGAGGAAGACTGCTATTAGGACCCTACTAGCAGGTTCCTCAGCAAAGTAGCACGGATGTCATGTGCATAGGTCTGGCTTAAAGCAAGAAATTAAGTCTGCAGTTACCGGGTGCAAATTTGTCAGTCGGCCAGTAATGAATTAGGAAGCGAGTGGACAACCAGTCACTTCCCTCACTTGCCAGGCTACAAGGCTGGTCAGAGAGCATCATTCATCTGCACTAACCAGTTAATGGGGAGCAGGAGGAAGCCCAGACAAGCTATTGTGCCTTTCTTTGCTAGCGCCAGCCCCTTACTATGTGGGTTCTTGTGCTCCCGACCATGTAACCATGTGCTCAGCAAGGCTCATGGTCCAGTGCCTTGTGGAAACACTGAAGCAGCACCTTACCGGGGTCCCGTTTTGGAAACGAAGTATTGTTTATTCTTTATGCAACGACCAGTAAATGTAACAGGCGATAAATACATCAACATGGTAAGCAGCACCCCAGAGTCAGCGTAAGTCTTTACGGAGCAGCTCTCGTGTTCACAGCTTCGCGGACCGGCGCCGCGGCAAGCACCAGCGCTCCTCCGCTCCGCAGCGCCCGCGGTGGG
>NW_009911070.1:0-4496 GCF_000696875.1 Nestor notabilis
GCACGTTGGCTGGGCTCCACTCTCGGCTCTTTTCCTCTCTGCAGCTGGGCTTCTCCTCCTGTGGCCCGTGGGAGGAAGCCATCACCTTGCGATCTGAGAGCCTGGGTCCACAGAGGGTGCGCTGGGCAGGGTCCCACCGCCTGCTGTGCCCGCGGGGCCCAGAGGTGTGCTCTGCAGTGGGGCAGATGTGCTGCTGGGGCTCCGAGACCCAGTGCTCCTCCTGCACCAACACCGGCTTCTCTGCAGAGGGCATTTGGCCCAGCTACTGCTGCCTCACCTCCCCCCCCACCCCGGGAACAGGCCACTCTCTCATTTCCAAACTGGAGAGCATCAGCTCCGTGCTGCTAAATCCCCAAAATCCCATCGCATCCAGCAGCTATTCCCATGCAACTGGAATCTCCCAAGTCATTCTGCACCAGCTGCAGTCAGGAATCAAGGTAAAGCACTGTTCCCAACTGGTTTATTTCATAAAAGCTTTATTTTAAAATTAGAAATTGATAGCAGTTTTGGAAGAGGCAGAATTTTGGGTGGTATCTAAAACGCCAGCTCCCAGGCATTTGGGTGGTGTCTAAAATCACTGTTCCGTGAGGCTGGCATGGTCCCAAGTGCTGGCAGCTCGTTTTGGTGCAGGGCCTGAGCGGAGCATGGGAAGTGTCCCTGTCCCCATCCGTCGGGTAGTTTGTTCCTAGAGAGTGAATGGTTCTGGTTCCTCTGACCTGTTCTCCCATAACTGACTGCACAGAGCAGATTAAAAGCTGGGGAAAGGCCAGTGGTGCTGTGCACTGCACTGATCTTCTCTATACTGTCCCCAGGTCCCTGTTGGAAGTGATACTCCCCAGGAGTCAGATGCTGGCTCAACCAAAGCCTGCAAGGTCTGACCAGCAGAAGGATGTGCGAGAGGCTCAACAGCTCATAGCAGCAGCTCTCACGCTGCCGTAGGAATCGCCACTGAATAAAAGGCATTTTCAAAACCTTCACTGGCACCATGAGCTCTTCTGGAGGTAGGACTGAAGCTTCCGTAGCTGGCAAAGCAAGGGAGAAGTCTTTGTTGTTGTTCTCCTGCTTTGCTGCAGGGAAAAGTGTTGCACCTTAGGGGAAAGATGGACAAGGAGGTGTTGCCATCTCCTACATACACCCTCGCTCTTGTTGATGGTGAAGCTGGTCCCTACCAGCACCATTCACAGTGAAAGGAAGCTGGAAAGAAGCTGGCTCTAAAGCTTCCTTGGAAAGAAACCGCTGCTGCAATGCTGAAGGTGTTCACAGGCAGTGCTGCAGGAGTCAGCTGTGTCACGTTGTACCAAGGAGCTGAGGCACAGCCATGCTTAAAGAGGTTGTAAAACTCATTAAAATGCTGTAGGAAAGAAATATTCTTCCATGGGCTCAGAATCTTGATGTGTTGGGCATCAACAGCTGCCAGGAGAGGGGGGAGCTGCAGGTGGGTGCTGCTGGCAGGGAGACAAACCTCCCTGGCACTGCAGGTCCTCTTAGCATCGTCCCCTTGTTGTCACAGATGTCTTGGGTTTGTATTCACCCTCACCTGGGCAAGGGTAAATCAGTAAAGTGCTTTAAATCACATCACTTGCACTTGGTCCCACAGCTGCATCCTGGGGGCTGCAGGGATGAGTTCAGGAGGAGAGTGCCAGGAGGGAACACCCAGCTTCCCACTGCTCATCCCACCAGCACTGGGCTCTGCTGCTCTGCAGCCATTCCCTATGGATCTGAGCAAGATCACCAGTGACTACAAGAAAAAGCTGATCCGAGAGGCCACTGTTTTGCAGCCTGTTGATGAGAATATTTTCTCCTCTTCTGGGAAGTAGGGAATGCTGTCAGCCACCTCCTGGACAACACCCGGACGCACTTCGAGGCCTTGCTGGACCAGTTCACTGACCACGCACTGCTTCACGTGGTGGTGCTTCAGTGGGAGGAAGGGCACAACAAAATCTATGAGACTTTCATTAATGATCCCAGATTTCCAGAATCCACCTGCAAAAGCAAAGGAAGAGATGGGATTTACCTTCAGAGAGTCTCTGCACTCCCTGGGATTCAAAGAGCTGCTTTGAGTGAAGCCATAATACTCCACTGAAGGCAGATCTGCTTTAGTCTTGTACAAGGAGAGAGTTGAACCCATCAGTTGTCCCCCCTCCTTTATCCCCCAACACACTCGTTCTCCAGGAATTGGGGATTTAGCTTGACTGGTCTGAATTTAAGCTCTGCTCCCTGTGACAAGGGAAAAGCAAGGAGCACCAGGGCAGTGGGGATCAGTACATCTCTGTTCAGCGAGCGTGCTGCGTGCTGTTTGCCATCCCACAGCCACCTTGTCTCTAAAGGTGACAAGGAGAGAAAAAGAACTCTGATAAACATGGCAACAGGTCTGCTGGCTCGGAAGGCTGGGATATTCCTTCCCTTTGCCAGGAAACCTCCAGGGAATCGCAGTTCCCTTCCCTCAAAACCCCCTCGTCCCTTTCTGGCTGCCTGGGAGCTGGCAGATGGTGTCGGTGGCTGCCTGCAATGGGCCGGGCTCCCTCTGCCGGGCTCTGATCCCGCAGGAAGGGCTCCGTGCCATGGACTCACTGTGAGGGTTGTCAAACACGGCTCTGGCGATGGCCGGCTCCAGGTCCTGCAGGCTGATCTCCTCCCGGTCCCTGCGGGCTCGCCACAGATCCAGCGTCATCGCGTTGATCTGCTCCCCTCCTGCGTTGCTGCATGAGGAGGAGATGCTTGTTCAGGGTGTACCCAGGGAAAACAGTGCTACAGGACGGAGGTGGCACCTCACACCCTCCACCCTGCACGAGGGCAAGCCAGGATCTCCTGCTGCCTGCCCTAAAATGACTCCTGTAAAGGCAGCCAAGTAACAGGGACAGAAGAGCGTTTCCAGGCTCTCCGGGTCGGTATTCACAATGAAACACTGTCTCCTGGTGTCTACAGAGGCTCAGAGAAGGAAAAGCAGAACAAGTGTGTGCCCTGAAGGAGGTGTGATCTCTGCCCAAAGCAGAAGCACTGTGCTGGGAGGCCCCAGGATGCCACAGAGGAGCTTCTCTTACCTTATGAAGATGAAGATGGCTTTGCGGTAGTTGGTCCCGTACACAACCCACGAGGGTCCCAGGAAGGGCAGGATCACGTCGATCAAGCCCGGGTGCATCTTGTCCATCTCGTCAAAGAGGAAGGCTGATCGTCCACAGCGTGTCAGGTTCCCTTGGATCCAGTGCTTCAGGTTTTCCTGGGAAACATACCACGAAGCCATAGGGCAGGGAGATGCCAAGGGAGGCTTGAGCAACCCCAGAGCCAAGACCTGAGCACCAGCAGAGCTGAAGGTGCTGAAAGCTGCGTGTCCCTGCACAGCACCACCTACTCAGAGCAGGAACAGCCAGCACACCTCCTGTTATTGTGTGTTTCACACAGTGGCTGTTACTGGCTTTATTAGCCCATTGTAGATGTTTTATTCCAGATTCAAAGAAGGAGGCAGCAAACTAACGCTGGGGATTTACTCCTACAGCTCCCCATGTTCTTCTCTTTCACTGTGCATCTACAGCTCCCAGCTGCTGAGTGCTTTTAGCCGGCTCCTGTCCTGGTGGAACACCGTGACCCAGAAGAGCTCTGGCTCTTTACCATGCTGTAGTTACTTCAGTGTAGATGCCAGCCCACACAAAACACTCATGTCATCTGTGGGCATGTGTTACCCTTAACAGGAGCACTTCACCCACTATGGGGCTTGCTTTCCTGAGAGCATTTCTTCAAGGACACAATACAACAAAGAACTCCAAATGTCCAAGTGCACCAAATCCCTGCTCTGCTGAGGGTTTGCCAGGTAACCTTCAGACTTTGATTTCTTCCCCTTCTCAGCATTAAGAGACAGAGTGGCACAGTCAAGAGCCTAGGGGTGCTGTTCAGGAGCTGCTTGCTGCGTGAGGAGGGGATTACAAGCCTTAGCGATACGCAGGTTTTGACAGCTGTCAAGCTGTTTGGAAAGCAGTGGGAGAATTTTAGTGCTTTTCATCTAAGCAAAGCACTTTTGTTTGGGGTTCAAAGGGCTGTGTAAATATTTAAGGAATGAGAACGTGGTCAGGGCAAGGACTGCTGTGGGGAAGATGAAAGTGATAACTCGCTGCTGGAGTGTACCACAGTTACTAAAGGATCCTTCAGCCAGTGTGTGGAGCCACTCACTCAGGGTTTGAGAGGGTAAAACAAAGAGCTGTTATTCCGACTGTACTCCAGGAAGCAGCCCCAATGTGGCTGTACTGAGGCTCAAGATGGACATAACCAAAGAAAACCCAATCAAGTAGCAGTGTACTGGAGGCGACCCTTACCTTGTACTGCTCTATGTGCTCAGCATGGGGGAAGTGCACGATCGGAGAGAACTGGTGCACATAGGGGCTCCGGAGCCCGCCCTGGAAGAGGTGGCGGATGAGCATGGAGCTCACGAAGGTTTTGCCTGTGCCGGTCGAGCCGTGGAAGGACATCACCAGCGGCTTCACCGGGTTCTGCTCCGCCAGGAACTG
>NW_009911071.1:0-235 GCF_000696875.1 Nestor notabilis
GCCCCGGCCCCGCCGCCCCCCCCCAGCCACACCGTCACCCACGAGGGCTTCCTGCTGCGCAAGCACGAGCAGGACGGGCCCAAGAAGGCCTCCAACAGGTTGGTGGTGGCCAACGGGCAACGGGGCTTTGGGGGCATCAGTGGAGGGGGGTCACCAAGAGTTGGGGTCCATCAATGGAGAGGGGTCACCATGAGTTGGGGTCCATCAGTGGAGAGAGGACACCATGAGCTCGGGT
>NW_009911071.1:582-932 GCF_000696875.1 Nestor notabilis
CAAAACCTCCTCCCTTGTGTCCCCCCAACCTTGACCACCACCAGGTCCTGGGTGAACCTCTACTGTGTCCTGAGCAAGGGAGACCTGGGCTTCTACAAGGACGCGAAGGGCCCGGCCTCGGGCAGCACCCACGGTGGGGAACCGCTGCTCAACCTGCACCACGCCACCAGCGAGGTGGCCAGTGACTACAAGAAGAAGAAGAACGTCTTCAAGCTCAAGTACGTTGGGGTTCTCCTATGGGGGGGTCCCCCCAAACCCCTGCTGGTGCTTGAGAGGGACCTTGTCTTGTAGGACCAGCGATGGGAGCGAGTTCCTCCTGCAAGCCAAGGATGAGGTGGGTGTCTACAAGG
>NW_009911072.1:0-22061 GCF_000696875.1 Nestor notabilis
CGCTGCCCCGGCGCTTCGGACGGTGTCTCCGGCGTGTTCACTGGGCGTGAGGTGGTTGTGCCGCTCTCGCGCCTTGCGCTCCAAACCCGGGTGTGCTGGCGCCTCCCAGCACCTCCCGAAATCGGCAGATGAGCTGGAGATGGCGGGGTGGGGCGCTGCCGCCTCCCTTACCTGAGCGATGCTAACGGGCATTATGGGCTGCGTCCTATATAAAACATCTAAAACCATACAAAAATTTTGCCATATCAGGTCTTGTGAGGGACCACATTTCTTTCAGGAACTAAAAAGAGCGTTGAGCCTGCAGGACCTTCTGTCTGTCATGGTGGTGCTATGTGGGAGGTGAACACAGTCCAAAAAAGAAAAATCAAAAAAAGAAAATAGTCCAAAAAAGATAAGTATTCATCAAAAATCTTTAAAAAATAATCGGGCAATCGTGGAACAGAAAATGTACACTTTATATATTTTACATGTTTATATTATATCATATAGACATAATAATACCAAGGATACTGTCTCAGCTGAAAAATACAACCATTTTGTGTGTCAAATGTGTTTTAAAACCCAAAAAGCAAGCACCTCAGAAAGATAAATAATTGGGATTTTAAATAAAATACCTAGAGGTGTGAGGCAGAACATTTCCTATGGAGTTTTATAATACTATTTTGCAAATTAAGAAACATCTTTGACTTGCAAGTTTCTCTCCTTGCTCACATATGCCATGATGACAGTCCTACAGCTGCTCAGATTGGACTTGTCTATGAATGTAGCTAAATCTATCATTTATAATTGATTTTAAGGGCAGTCCTGTTTCCAAAATCAGACATGCAAAGAAAAAGCTAAGAAGGAACTTTGGCAGGCTGAAGGTTTAAGGCTGTGATTGTTGTCCAGTGATAAAAAAGGGAATGGGAATAATTAACAAGAGAGCAATAGTTATTAGTTTGAAAGGTAAGTGCACAGAATTAGCGGGCAGTGAATGCTGAACTGAAATAAAATGCAGTTTGCCCATGCTTACCAAAAGGTTAAGAAAGCTTTGGGAAGTCCCTATAAAAATGTTGCTGAAGTGGAAGTACTTGAGAATGGGAGATGGGATCAACCATTATTTAGGGTGTATCTGCTCCTTGCATAGATAGTCTACTCACCACTGGCCACCAGGCTCGCCTTGGCTATTGCCTATAAGCACCTCTTTGTCCTGCACTGAGACAGCAGTTGAGGTGCAGACTAGCTCTGTTCCTAAGCCTGAGCCATCTTCCCCGACAAGACCCATTTGTTTTACAGTGGGACCTTTCCCCCTGCCAGACAGGGTGAGAGAGGTGGATTTGCAGCTGCGGCAAGGAGGAGAAAAGACAGGCAGAGGAAGGCAGTGGGTGCTACTCTCTTCTGGAGTGCAAGGCTGGGTTTGGCGGTGAGCAAGAATTTAAACCACCTCTGTGTCCCATGTCTCCTCAGAAGGACAATGGGAGGACAGGGGTGGGAGAAAAATGGAGTCTCTTTAGTTCGGCCAGTAGATCCATGATAGTAGTTCTTAATGGTCACTTTTGTTTGTGCACAAAGTTAAGCCAATGAAGTGTGTTGTATTCATCTTCTACATAGCCAGAAGGTCCTGGAGGCTCAGCGTCAGCTCACAGCTAACACTGTGGCTTGCTTTGTGTGATGAATTCATAGTCTTTCGAAACAGGAGTCTGTTGCCTTTCCTTTTAAAGCCCTTAATCTTTTCTAAATACAAGTTTTCATTAGTTACTGATTTGCTCTGCTTCTGTATTCCCACAATCTTCATGTGCTTTTTTTCCTTATAAGAGTTTCTGATAGCCAAGGCAGACTATTTCTGTCCAGACCAACCTGATCTCTTTTCTTTCCAAATATCAAATCACATCATTGTTCTCTGATGTTTCTTGATTTCTGCTGTCTCATTTGGAGCATCTACTGTGGAAAGATACTGAATCATTACATACACTTCACTGAACCAAGTCCTCCTTCTTTATCACATATCTTTTCTAAGAAATTGTAAGAGAGAAAAGATCTGCTACAGGAATTTATTTTCTGGAATTCTATTTCACTTTCAAGTCACACAGCTTGCCTGACAGTTTTAAATCATATTGTGAAATCTCAGTTGTGTAGAAACTAGCAGTTTCTCAATGTTGTTCTTTGAGAATGTGGAGGTCTGTTTTGGCTGTTCGTAAGCTACTATGGAAATGCTTAGGTCTTTGCTTACCTTCAGCCGTGATGGTACATACTTTGCTTTGCACCAGAGTTTCTTTTAACTAGTTGCTGTCAATCCATTTGCCACTAGAAAAGCCTCTTGCAGCATTGCTGTTTGGATCCTTTATTTTCACTGTGGTACTTCAGTTTTATTCATTTTGAAGGGGGGGGGAGGGAATTCTTCATACCCAGTCTGTGTCTCAGATGGCTTCCCCAGTGTGATCTGTTTTCCTGTGAGCCTCTTGAGTTTGTATGGATATGAGAATCAGAGTTGTCAATTTTTTGAGTAGCGTTATGAATTTTCATTTTTAGAAAATAACAGGACTCAAACAGCTGAAGTAAATCCCCCCCCTCCTCTCCCCTTTGTTTGTGTTAGGGAGCTTTTTACCAAAAACTACCTTTTTGTCAAATGGTTATTGGAAAATGAGGATTTTTCCAGACTGGAGACCAACATCAGTTCCATGGTCTGCACAAGCAACTTCCGTCAGCTCCTTCAGCGAACACCTGATATGCAGAGACCCCAGAGCTGCATCGTGGGGGACCTCAAACATGGCTACACACACTTTAACCTCCAGCAGAAAAGCTCTGGTGACTGTTTTGTCTCCTGAGTTTGTGTCCTCGGGCCATTGAGAGGAAGGGCGAGCTAGGCAGAACAAGATACACCAAATACGTTTGTGCTTTAGGCAAAGCTTTTCTGAATCCAGAGTTTTGTGTTAGTGGTTCAACACTCTGGTAAACAGCATGAGAGAGAGAATCCTGAAAATCACTGTGGACAGCAGGTGGACAAGTTGCCTGCCTGCCTCACAGTGAGGGAGCCTGCCCTTCGTGCCATGAATTCCTGTCCTCAGTAACTGAGTTACCATTCATTGCATTTGCGATTTGAAGAAACAAGCAAATAGGAGGCTGGAAACACAGTGTAAATACTACACTGCCTGGTGTACACAGAAAAAACCCTGCGGCTTGCAGGAGACACCAGGTATTTATACGGTGACCACATGTGTAACATGTGCACCATAAGCCCAGCAGTTCTTCATATAGTTGGGCAGTGCCCATGTATGTGTTAGAAGCATGCACTGCATAAGCAGAAGTTAAAACATTTTGTGAAAAGTGTTAAACCTGACGTGTTTTCTGTCCACCTCCAGTTGTGCAGATGCCATGAGCGTGTTCCTCTGGGACCTAGGGCACTGCTTCGTGGAGCACTCAGCACTACGGTACAGCAGCATCAGACCTTTCACCATGGATAGACTACAAATCTCAGAAAAATACAAAAGTATCTCCAAGCCTTCACAGACAAGGTTTTCCAAGAACACACACACGAAAGAGAACATGTGTAAGGGAATAAAAGGATAAATAAAAGCTGGCTGTAATGGGGCCTCTCTCACCTTTGTGCTGCAATGCCAAAATCATGCCAAGCATTTGCATAAAATTTGGAGGAAACAAAATGTTCAACCTTCAAAACTGAAGGAGAAAACCAAGGCTTTTGTTCTGTCTACATGGATAAAGAGCTATATCTGAAAATCGTCTCCCCCAGAGGGCAGTGCAACTTAAAGAATGGAAGTGTCTCGCTGGCGGTGTTTAAATGGAAATTGGCAATTTGAAGATGTATTTTTATCTCAACAATGTTAACAGAAAAATAGTCTACAGAGATATATTTTCTGGAATAATTCTGTGTACACAGTATGACTCTATATTTCACTTACTTTAAGCCGTATATAAGTGAAATCTACAAAAATCCCCTTGTTTCCTCCTTGATCCTTGAAGTGAAAAGTAATATTGAAATAATGTCTATGATAAAAGATTATGATATCCATGGTTATATCTCTATTGTGAGAGAAAAATGGAGCACAAAAGAATAAAATTATTGTTTCCAATGGACTGTGCAAAGACTCGTAATAGAGATATCTGAAATTAAATGGAATTGAGAGGCCATCTTTTTTAAGGACTGACCTAGATGTAAATCTAATACTGAGTCAAATAAATAGACAGGACTATAGAATAAATGTTTATCTTAGTCTTACAAGGTGGCTTTTTTTGTTCCAACAATACCCATTCATGTAGATCAAAATCAAGCGATGCAATGGATTTAAATGGTAAAGCATTATTATGTATGTTTATAAAATTACGTTTGTCATCTCAAAAAATACATTATTGAATAGAAGTGATCAACAATCAACAACATACTTTTTTTTTTTTTTGTAAATATATATGGATTTAATCCTTTTTTTTTTTTTTTTTGAAAAGTGTGACTAATCTGGAACTGGTTTATGCAGCTACCATCATGAAGCAAAGAACAAAATTAATGATCAGATTGTACATATTGCTGTCACTCCATTCATGACACTGGAATATTAGATACAGATTGTTACTAACATTCCTATTAAGCCCCATCACAGTCATTGGAAGAGAGAGAGAAAAACTAATTTCTACCTCTGTAACTGTTATTGTTTGCTTGGAAAAAATGCTCATCAAGTGTAAATTAACAAGACGGTTCCACATCACTACATAATACTCTATGTTCTTAACAGGGAAAGATAGAAATATTTGTAATAAAATCAACTCCCTTCATTTGTGTAGCATAGGATGGTTCAGTGTTTCTAAATAATTGGCATTTTGGAGACTGCTGCTAGCATTATAGCAGTGTGAGCTGGATGCTGTTAAAACCTGATACTGATAACTTTCTGTCTATTTCCATGTTATCAAATGGTCCAACCATGAGAAGCTTTGTGTTTGTATTATTTATCCTAGGAATAAATCTAAAGAAACTTGTGGAATTCATGAATGAATGATTCCACCCCCACCCCAACCCCCCTTATTTTTCATCAGACAGTGAGATTTAGGTTAGATATAAGGAAGAAGTTCTTTACGGTGAAGGTGGTGAGGCACTGAAACAGGTTGCCCGGAGAAGCTGTGGCTTCCCCATCCCTGGCACTGTTCAAAGCCAGGTTGGATGGGGCTTTGAGCAACCTGGTCTAATGGAAGGTGTCCCTGCCCATGGCAGGGACATTAGAACTAGATGATCTTTAAGGTCCCTTCCAACCCAAACCATTCTGTGATTCTATGATTTTACAAGACTATGTTCTTCAAAACCATTCTGTCTTGTGTATTGGAGGCCTCACACAGGTGTTTGAAAGGACCTGAGGACACACAGCTGGCACTGCACTAGGCAGCCTCCAGTCTCAAGTCTCAGTGAGCAGAGACCTCGTGGCAGTGGCTTTGCTGAAGGCAGCTTTCAGCACAGGTTTGGAGAGAGGTTTGTGCTCAGGTTTCACTGGGTACACGCTGGCGGGCTGTGACTGCCACCCTGTTCGCCTGCCCATGAAAAGACACTTACCAACAGCCTAACAAGAAGAGAGAGAAAATGCTGCCCCTGCACATCTTTCATGCATGTTCAGTGTTAAACGGTAACCTGCCTCTCTTCAGTAGATTATTTTGTTCTATTTTTTTGCAGACAGGCCTGGTTTTCTTGGCCTTTACTCTGAGCAGATTTAACTAAAACTAGTTCAGAATGAGAAGCCGCACTGTCACCATCTCATTATGTATGCATAAGTTAACCTCATACGTACAGACACAGAGAATCTTTGTTCTTTCTCATTTTTCACATAGATCTGTCTATATAGATAAATAAGTATGTGTAATTGTGTATCTGCATGTAGTACACTGACGTACATATATGTGTACACAAACACGTACAGATGTGTACCTACCTGTATGAATTAATATGTTACTTGAAATGAACTGCCATAAACCTTTATGCTGTACCAGCACTTCCAATGAATTTGTTGGCACTTTGCTCTTCATTTCAACACTGTAGATACACAGGCATTTGGTTCTTACTTATTTCTTTTTATGAATAGTGGCTAATTTGGAGCTGAATCCTTTTCCTGAATTTTTATAAATGCCTCTTAATTTCTGTGAAATCTACCTCTAGGCCAGAACCTTAAGTGGCACAGCATCACCTCTCTCCACTGAATTTGCAGGAGGTGTTTATGCCTCAACATTAACTAAAAAGACCATGATTTTTATGTATAAATAGTAGGCAATGCATATATAATTATATGAATGGTAACATTTTTGTTAAGTGCACCTCTTTTGACAAATACATATAACTACTGTCTAATCTAAAAAATAGACTGAGAAATTTAGATATTTTTATCTCAGGATTAATAGGCAAGCTTTATATGAGACACTTTAATTCTAAATGGCCTCGGAGTTTTGTACCTCATAGTCAAGGCCTTGATTAGAAGAAGATAGTGGTCTAGACAGTATCTCCTCAATCTCTTCTGGATAGCACCATCTGGAGCTAGTTGATTATTGAAATAAGGTTTTTTTAATAACCATTAAAATACATACACACAGACAAAAAGCAAAGCATATAGAAAGCTGATATATTTTGAGAAGATTTTCGTGTGTGTGTGTATGTGTGTGTATCTGCAGGGATGTTATTGGAGTTATGCTATTACTAGTCTGTATTACTAATGACCTTCCTTTCATTTTCAAAAGCAAAGAGAACATATTTCCCTCAATTATGAGTTTCAGCTAAACATAAAGTTTGCTAGTCAGGAGTGGCAATACAGAGGTTCTAATCTTCTTAAAATGTAATCATGAAGAGGTAAGGCTGTAGGATTTTAGCATTTGCACCATTGAAACATGCTGAAACAAGAAGAAAGCAACAGCTAGGGACCATTTTGCTGTTAGGACTGGTATTTTGGGCACTGTGGCTAATTTCAAAGAAATCAGTAACATTGGTGGAATCAGATGCTGTTCACTGGCTATTTTATTTTAAACAAATTAAAATATGAAATTGCTGAACCACTAGCTATTATTTAACTGGCTCTGGCAGTTGTCCCAGAAGACGGGACAACAGATGTAATTCCGTTTTTCCCACTGGCTCCGGGGCACCTGCACAGCTTAGCTTCCCGGGAACACATGCTTCACAAACCTAATACCTTTCTTTCAAAAAGTTTGCAGGCATGTGAATAAGGGTGATTTGACTTCTGCAGTGTACCTGGATTTCTAAAAAGCCTTACACAAGGCCCTCAGTAAGAGCTTTCAAAGCAACTAATCAGTCATGAAATGACAAAAGAGGCTTCCTTTCCGATTAATAGCTATTAGGAAGATCCATCAAGGGCTGTTAAACATAATTGTCCAGTTGCAACCTCTATTCAGGAAATCCTTAAAATGGTAATTGCTGGAACCAGGATGGCAAAGCTACCACCACCTGCTTGTCCTTCACTTACACCCTTTCCTGACCCTTTCTAATATTCTTAGCTAAGTGTCATATTATGCACTGAATAATAACAGCTATCCAAGTTTTCCTCTTTTTAATGCTAAAAGGAGTCTTTCTTACATAAATTAATAATTTTGTTTAAAAATAGAGCAATAATTTCCACATCAATAACTTCTTCTATGGAGGATAACAAACTTTCAAAATTTGAGCCGTTGTCCATTTTTTTAATTGCTGCATTACAGTGTAGGGAGCAATGCAGAAATCTGTCATTCCTCTTGTTTTTAGAAAACTCTGGAGAAAGGAACGAGGTTCCTGCAGCTTGATTAGTCGTAATGAGAGAGATCCTCTGCAGAGCCCTTGGAAACCAGCAGGGACATGAGCTGGACGCAAGTTGGCAACAATCCTTCAACCTGAGAGCTGCACTTGTGCTGAGAAAGCAAAGATGGAATTTGTATGCGTGTGCTTTAGTGTCTTGTACAGCCACAAGCAGTTGAGGTACTGAACACAAGGAAAGTTTGGATTACAACATAAC
Source organism: Nestor notabilis (assembly GCF_000696875.1). Lineage (NCBI taxonomy): Eukaryota > Metazoa > Chordata > Aves > Psittaciformes > Psittacidae > Nestor > Nestor notabilis. Next base: position 7,956 of record NW_009911072.1, read on the forward strand.
TCTGCATCTGTATAAACTCATGTGAGACAGAGCAACACTATTCAACTTTTGTAAATGTAAACATTCTCCCTCACTACAGTTTCTTTCCCAGCAGGAACATATATATGTTAGTGGCAGTTTCAGGTGCAGAAACAAGCAGCCCTGTCCCTCAAACAAAGCTTTTAGGAGAAAAGATTTATGTCTGTGTACTAAATGGGCAAATTGCGCTCTCAGTCTGTTAAACTCTCGATATGATCTCTTGGCAAGCTAGAATGGCTCATTGCTATTTTCTGGAGTGGAACAAACTGCCTATGTGCAAGTATAACCTAATAGTAAAAGACACCACAGATATACTGACCAGTGCATTCAAAGAAATAAATCAGTGTTTATTTCCAGAAACCATTGACTTCATATGGAACCAGTTTTTAAATAGAAAGAAAAAGAATCAAGGTTTTCAGAGATTAACGCCTAAATTAATATGTAAACAATCCCTCTGCAGTCCCATTAACTTCAGATGAACTTGCTGATTTACTGGACCTCTAGTTAGCAGAACATTCAGGCCACCCAGAAATCATGCCTAATTTTAGGTCCTTATTTACAAAAAACCAAACACCTTAAGAGAATGCTTAGAGCCAGAATTAATTTTTAACAATTACTTATTTGTGATGACGACCAATTTATTTTGTAGAAGCCAAAGTTAAACTGATTTAATACCATGTTTGCTGAACAACAAAAACATACTTCTGCTGGTTTTCTACTCTGGCTTGATAGATTGGTCTGAAGAACAGTGTTTTTTCACTGCTAAATTTGAGTTTCACCTTTCATGGTATTTTGCACTGGAGTAATAGTATTGGAGCAGCTGCTTTGCAATAGTGATGGAAGAGCCATGGGCTAGAGGAAGCATTCAGGAGTACTGGTATTTCTGTTTGGAATTTCTGCTTTGGAATACGTTCACCACTGATTTCCTCTTTAAGTGTATGAAATTACGCAAGTACAGCAAGACTTTGTTGCATACATCTGGTTCAGTATACTGCATGTGGAAGTTTGTTATCATGAAAAACACAGCAATCTCTGTAATTTCATTTTTTTATTTAGCAGAGACTTTCTAGCAGGAGTCACAACTTATTTCAAAGTGTTTAAGTGCTGGTGAGGGACCAGAGCAGAACCGGTTTTGGTTTGCAGACAACTAATGCTCAGTTGATGGTGGGTGGGACTGACAGATAATCTGACTGTTCTGTGGGGCCTGGATCTCGATTGCATGACCCGCTGCCACTCATCCAACCAGTAAGATCACAAGGATTATGGTATCTCAGGTACTAAATCATTACCTATAACCACCTTTGATGGTCAAGCATTGACCCAGGAGACATTATCAAGAATGATGAAGTACTAGCAGGTATTGAAAGTGAGGTATGTGAGGTATTTACTGCAATACAAATGAACTGTATTTCTTGACTGAGGTCAACTGGACAGTATTCTGGCCAATCTATAGGGCTTCACAGATACAACTTAGCAACAAGGAGGCTTTTGTTTGGGAGCATGAACACTTCCCTTCCCCGTTTTTAACTTTAGGCTGTAATTTTACCTGTATTTGTTTCTCTTAACTATGACAAATGACTCTTTTTCTTCTTGAAGGTCTTTGTGATGAGAAGGGACACTGGTCGAATATACAATGGTAATGGTGTCAGGAAATTTTTATGTAGGAATGTCAGGGAGTGTTTACATAGCCTGTTGTGAATTCAATGTGTCTCCTATATGATCCATTTCCTGTATATAAAAATTCTAATGTCTGAAAACAAGGTATGTGTTTATTTAACTATGCAAGAGTTTAGAATGTGTCTATCTAGTGTACTACCACGAATGTGGCAATACATCTTGTTCATTACTAGTAGCTTCTTGATTTCTTCCTGATCCCCTTTGCAGACCTAAGGCAGGAAAAGGAATCACTGTAACTTTTGTTTCTATACCAACACAAGATTTTGTTCTTTTTTTTTTTCATACTAGTGCAACTGGATTTTTGCTGTTCCATCTGTCTCACAAAAGAGAATTACAAACATTGATTTTGTAAGTCATCAGTGATATATTATATAAATATTATCTGGTCTAGGTCTGCTTTCTTAGGTTTTCCAGACTTTCACAGCATATTATTATGGCAAATTTACTTGATATGTTCTCTATATTTTATATGAATAATTTATTTTATATGGATATGCTTTCAGATCCAGAGTGAAAAGCATTTTTCTTACGTTGTCTTTTGACTTTCATGGCAGCTTAACTTTTATCCCAGAAAACATCTGCCTTCAATGACAACATGTGCCAGTGGCAATGTGTGGAACTGTAGAGAAAAAGTGTTCACCAAAAGGAAATACTACCTGACCTCCATCCTTCTCTGGGCTGTCAGGGTGACTCCCAGCCTGCAGAAACTCCCACCTCTTCTGGCTCTCTGGAACCTGCAGCAGTCAGCAGCATGATCAGGGCAGCTTCTGCCAGTTCCATATTGCACTCACATCTTACGTTTTACCACAGCTTGTCCCAAGCAGCCATACCATTTCACACCTATCCTGACATGAACCTCTCACTGCTGAGCTAGATTAACTTCTATTCTGACTGTAGGGCTAAAGCTAAGACAGTCATGCTTGGGTTTGCTGTCTCCTGATGAGGATTAGGACTACCATCTTCAGCAGCTTCCCATCATTTCTATAATCCTCAGACCAGCTTTTTTTCTGGGTACAGTAATTTGGCAAAAGCTGACTTGAGTCACAAATAGCATTTGCCTATCTCCGTGCAGCAAACCTTTTTCATGTGGGCATGCAAGGTCTCATGAAAAGGGCAGTAAGATTTTCTACCAGCTCTGAGCAGTGAAACATGGCTTAGGGACAAAAATGTTCTTGTCTACCCACCTGATATCCAGGTCAGAAGAGCCAGCTCCAGGCTGCTCAACAACAGATGCAGATTTAAATGTTAATGCTCCAAGAAAAAGAATACAATGTAATTCGTCTTCTTTCTAGGATGGTAAAATCTGTGACAGCAGTGTGTCAAGTGGGGCAGATGATATAACAGGTCTGAAGGAGGTCAGTGGCTGTTTCAGGGCGATATGGATGGTGAAAGAGAAAGATCCAAGTGGTGCTGGGAGTGGATTAAAGGTCACTATCCAACGTCTGTCTTCCAGAGTAAATTAGAGGCCCAGAAATGTCCTCATGCATTGAGGCCATCATGCAAACGAACTTGCAACATGTCAAATTGAAGGCCACTCTAAAGCTTTCTGATTGCTTACTTAAATGATGTGCCTTAGATAAACATCTGGTTCCCTGAGCTCCCCTACGAAGTCAGCGAGCGAATGATAGTTAACTCACTTCTATTTTTCTCATTGATTTAAGGATGGAGTCTATGGGGAGAGGGCTTTGGACTCTGGCATCTTAGTGACAGGACTCCAAGCCTCAGGACTAGAGACATGTCTCAGGAAGCAAATTATCTCTTTCCTGTGTGTATATCCTAACCGAGACAATGGAGAATGAAAGTTGAGAGCAGCCTGCAAAAGTGCGATCAGTTAGGGTGAACCCAGACTTGCACAGCTAAGCATGTACATTCCGGTGTCCCAGCATTTGTAATGTGGTTTGGGCCAATAAATATGCAGGCTACCTTTGTATATAAAACATAGACATTAGTGCAAAAGAAATACATTAAGCCCATAATGCATATTTTTATGCAATGCTTATAAATAGAATTTACAGTGTTTTTATCTTTATCTGCTTAGCTAGTGACAGATGCCATTCTGGACCCCAGGTGACATCCCTAGCATTCCACTGAATAGCAGGTGTTTTCTTATCCAAACAGTATAAATGTTGATTCTTGCTGAAACTTGTGTTTATACAAGTGTTTACGCAGTGTTTCTAAAGAAAGAGCCACAGATAGTCAAGTTCAGGAGGCTAGAAACCATTTTATAGATTATTGTGGCATTCTTGTGTCAAGACTTGACATGTAATTAGCAGAAAAAATGTTTTTAAAGCTGACTGCAGGAAAGCAAAAAGGTCAGTTCCAGAAACTTTCACACCCTGGTGAATGAAAAGAAGTGAGCAAACTATAGAACCTCTGTATGCCTACAATGGCACATCAGTGACCATCTCACCGGAATTTTGTGGAAGGGAATCTAAGGGCAGCAATGCCTCCTTAATTTGCACCATGCGATCTAGGAAGGAAAGAAAACCTAGCTGAAATAACAAAATCATGGATATGGAGGAGACCCACCTACAACAAAAATGTGTATTGGAACAACCCAGCATAAGCTAGTTTCACCTAGTTTTTACTGTTTATGTTTGGTATCACATATTTTACTTTCAGCTCCTGACGTTTGTAGCATTACCTGGTTATCCAGTTAATGCTTAAGAGCAAAATAATTAAAAGGTTCATATACATTTAAACCTCTGTAGAGGTCCTTTAAAATGGAGGAAAATGACAGAAAACCCTGTAGAAGTTATATCTTGCCATCAGCAAGATATTCTCATACTTTTGCTTTGGATATGGGGCTGTACTCTAATAGGTACTAATTAAAACTAAAAAGTCTGGAAAATGTTTCAGTGTTTCAATGAAAAGTATTTTTTCTTTCTACCAGACTTTCTTCGCTAAGCTTCTATTAAGAAAACCCACAACAACCAAATACACACCCTGAAATATCCCCAAACTTATTTTTTGTGTAATTTACAATTTTTCAACCTGGTATAATGTTTTGGACCTCCACCTCCAAATCCACAGTGATTATTCTCGTAATGCTTTTCTGATTTATTCATATGCCCATTTTACAGAAGCTTGAAGAGTCTTGTAGAAGGTTAAGAGGGTCAGCCTGTATCTTCAAATCCATTGTCTATGCCCTAGTTATATTCTTCTCCAGGCTATGTAAAGAACAAAACTTTTGCTTTCCTAGTATTTTCAGATAATTATAATTCTGTCTGAGACTAATAAACACAAGTTAAGAACGTTGATCTTCAAGGCTGCTTACATTTGAGATTAATTTTGTGACTAGGTGAAGATTTTATTTTTTTTTAGGGGAAAAATTCTTTTTAAAGCAGAGACTATTTAATGAGGGAGCAAGAATGAGACTGAGTAAGTGTGATCAGTCACACTGCTTGACAGCTGACTTATAAAGATTAATTCCCCAGTAATGTTGGTGAGGCACTTTTGAGAAACTTCCTGAAAGAAATTAATTCACTGATTCACTGGAGGTTTCTGAATGGTGAATACATAGAAACAGTCTGTTTTGTAACGCTAACTTGACGCGCTCCAACAGCTGATTCATTCTGAGAGGTTCTTTCAAGAAACATCTTCTCTCCGCCTTTTTTTTTTTAAGACAAAATGTCCTTTCACCCCTCTTCAGAATGGTTTTCCATATCCATGTGCTCTCTCCCTGGAGACTACTCTGAGCCAGCTATGAAATGAGTGAGGCACAGTGCAAGCACAAGTTTATTACTGCTGACATCATCCCTGACTTAATGATGTCTACATCTGAAGTGGGAACTCGGATTCAAGTCCATTCTATTTTCAGTTTTGTTTTGTTTTGTTTTGTTTGTTGGGTTGTTTTTTTTTCTTCTTTGTTCCAAATTATGTGCCCTGTGGCTTCTTTATTTGGAGCTTTTTTAGTCCATATTACTCAGATACCAAATTCAAATGACAACTAATGCCAAATTAATAGCCACGTGCTTGGATGCTTGTAGTAATTTTCATTCTCTGATCACTTTGTGATGACATGCAGATAATTCTCCACAATGCTGTTTTTCATTCGCCTCCCTACCGATATGTGCTCATTCCTCATTTGTGTCTCAGGGCTTGTTTGCTCTTACTTCTTTTGCATGACAAGTAAGACCTGACAGAGATGTGACTGTAGCCTGCATACACATGGTTTAAACACTGTGTCCAGTCATTTGATGAGGAAATAAATAAATGTGTTATTATGGGATTGTAAGAGAGACATGGGCACTGTAACTCTTCTATACTTACTTCTTTCAACTGACTTGCCATATGATGCTGTACAAGTGCTCTGTACTGCTGCTGGAGTTAATATGCCAGGAGCACTTTCCGACTGTGGCTGCCGTTAGACTGCATGTGCTCTGTCTTGTGCTGTACCACAAGTGCTTCTTGTGCAGGCAGAAGGGATGTCCTGCTGTTACTTGCTTTTCTGTGGTTTGAGCAACATGTGCTTGTGACAGGCATGTGCTTCATGTGGCCAGGTTTGAGGGACAGGTCAAAGAAGGAAACATGGAAGGGAACATGACGGATGCTGTGAACCTGGCCATTTTAAAGTGAGAAGACTGGAGATTATTCTTTGTATTCAAACTTCTTTTTTTTTTTTTTTTTTTTAAATCTCAATTCTCTGCCTATTTAGCACTTTTCCTCAGTAATTACAGCTTATTCTGGACATCTGATAAGATTGCTCCTGGTAGAACTATTTCCCAACATTTCCAGCTGGGACTAGTGAGTATCCTCATCCCATATGGTAGTTTTGCCTACTTGCTATGGTATGCAGAGGATAGGTAGTTCAGAAAAAGTGAAAATATTCAGCCCAGGAATTCATACAGTATGTGACATTACTGTAGCAGCCAGCGTTAGCAGCTCTGGAAAGCTAAACTAACTTCAGTCATGAAGAAACATATTGCAGACAGCCATACAAGTAAATTTCTCCTGACTTCCTTGTACCTTTCCAATAGAATGAAGAAAAATTCCCACCCAACAATTAAGCACATGTAGATGGTTGCAGTATGGTGGAGTTTGAGTGAAGACCATGCTTCCATGATACCACTCTGGCACTATTCATCAGTGCCTCTGGCCCACCCTATGTCCCATTTACTGCTCCAGTTTACAGCATGACTCCGCAGCCAGTTGTACAACTGAGGAGATGATAACACCATTTCATGGAGCTAAAACTGGCCATCTGTGAAGTAGGTATCAGGCGTGAACTCCTCCTGAACTCAATGTTGTTGCCAGTCCTCTCATATAATGAAAATACAGCCTCAGCTGCCTGTATTTCAGTTGTAACATCACAGTAAAATGTGTTAAGCCTGGAAGATGTTCCACAAAGCTCTGGAAAGGCACATTAACACCACCCACCACTTTGGGTCTTCTGAGCTTGTATGCAATGCTGCTTCTCTTCAGAAGCCCAGCAGGTCACATTTGAGACCTACCTTGCCTTTGTTGTCTTTTGAGTAACGGATTTAGAACACTGTTGCTGTGGTTTATCGCTTCTGAACAAAATATTTGTCTATTTATTGATCTGAAAAGGAGATGTTTCCTCCCCAGCTGGATGAAGCATGGAAACATAGCCTGGGGAATGCACACAAACGCATTGCAATTCTCTGTATTTTTTGGACATCATCTTTTTCCCTTATTTCATATTTCACCCCAGTTAGCTTAAGTTATGTGAGTTAGGCTGTTTATTTTCTTTACTTAGTGTGACGCTTTGTGAAATTGTCCGCTAAGCATTTATCACCATGTAGCCTGTCGTTCTGGCTGTCCAGCATATTAAACCATACCTCAGGATACACACATCTGGTGATGACAGTCATTTGTTAATTGAATGTGACTTTTAATGAACTTTTCACCCAGCAGGCTATTCCATGGATTTATGAACAACTGCATTTGTTATAAGTGTTCTTGCAATTTCTGGTAGCAAGGATCAAACAACAACGTAGTGACCCTGTGGTAGCCACTGCAGCACACAGGATTGCATGTATTTTGCCTGTTAATCCCTTTCTGTACCAGATTCACCAAAGTTATGCCTGACTTGATAAATGCAAACTCCTACTGACAGGTGGTTTATAGCCACTCTCGAATGTATCACCTGCATATGGCCATTCGTCACAACAGCCGTCACAGCAAGTAGCCTCCTGTGGCAGCACCACTCCTCCTCAGTGGCAGTACCAGCAGCCTGATTCATCTTCCCCTTCTCTGTTCTTCTTGGTGAGAAGACTGCTGTTGACAGCATGGTGTATGTGCTGTTGGTGAGGCACTGCGTGTGCTTGTGTTCTCCATGGAGGTGACATGGGAAGAGCTGGCTTTCCCTTAGAAAGCAGGAACAGGCTTCAAAGGGTAGCGCATGCTTTTCATGTAAAGGAAGTCAGGATAATCAAAATGGTAGGACATAAATCTGCTGTGTGTATATCTGGGATGCAAAGAAGCAGCTATACAGTGGGAATGGACCCTTCCCTGATACTTTTGTTTCTGTTCCTAACAAGCATTTGTTTGTAACAATTAGCTTAAGAGATGCCTCTATCTTTATCTTGATTTCCAATTGCCATTGTTTACATTCCTTTGGAAGAACTGCAGATCAAACACAAAACAGGATGAGGGAAGCTTTGGAAATCAGCTATGTATACAGAGACTTGGCAAAGCATTAATAGATGCAAAGGAAAATTGCAAGAAGAAAGAAAATAATCTAAATGAAGGCAATTCACAATATGAATATCAAAAGAGAACTAGTTTGGAAATGGAAATACAGCACACACAGAATTAATGTAGACTCATTCTAGGCCTGGCATGATTCATACAGTGCCAACAGGCTGTACAATTTGCATCAGAATCTATGTCTCAATACAGTTTTGTAAGCAGGCTATTTAAATGCTCTAATCCCTTTATGAATGTGTGTGGGAGCCTGCAGATGAGGAAGGGTAGGAGGCAAGAGGTGGATATCTGCAGGGTGCATCTCACATGCAACTTGTCAGGGACAACTCCGGGTTGAAAAAGCAGCATCTTTGTTCAAACCCTTGCTCTGTCATTCTGATACAAACACACATTTCAGCTGCAGATCCTCTGAGTAGACATATCTGTATCTAGGCAATGTAATCTCCTCCCTTCTCCCTAGAGTGCTTTAATTTAAAGCACATATATACGTGTCAGTTCTGCTCTAGGTCGCAGCAAAATGTGAAGCCTGATGCTCTATCACAGGTGACAAGATGCTTGCATGCGGAAGTATGCAGGTATTTGGATGCATACGTGTAATCTCATGAGTCAAAAGCTTGATTTTTGCTTCATGCTTGCTTTCGATTTCTGTGGAGCTAACTCTTACTTCATACTAATTTAGAGGCCAGTTGCTGGAGGCCAGCATGTTGAAGGCCCTCTCCTGATTTTGGTCAACATGAGGATGTGATAGTAACAAGAAAAAGATGTTGCCACTTAGAGTAATTGTGCGATGCAAACTAGGAAGGGCTTCATGCAGTGCTCATGCTGTCAGTATGTTAATGGAAATGCTGGTAAATAAGTGAATGAAAAATCTAATGTTCCTACCCAAGAAGATTTCTGAATGTCTCCAGAGTCCAAGCTTTCCCCAAGTAAGCATGAAGACTGCAAGTGTTAAAGCTGCAGGGAGCTGAGACACAGGCGATGAACTTGCTTTTCTGTCTCTGTAGCCTATTATAAACCCTGTTGATTTCAGTCATTTATCAAAGGCCTCACGCATATAAAGAACTGGAAATCTGAATTTTTGTGTTTAGCTGCATGTGATGGATATTTCTTCCATAATTTGCACTTTTTTACCCATTTATGATTTTTGTTTCTACATGATTCTGTGATTATGTGGTCAAAGTGTCATTTAATAACGTGTCATATGGAACGAATAGTTCCTTTTATTTGTTTCAAACCTGCTGTCTGAGGATTTCATTCAGTGTCCCTTTTCTTGTGTTCTGAGACAGAAGATGCATCTGGACCATTTTCTTTAATATCCTGTGATGGACCTTTGGATAGTTATTAATCCTTTTCATCTCAAGATAGTTGAGTTTCTTTAGGATGGTTTTCACAGGTCTTTCTTAAAAGACCTTAACAGAAGCATTAATGGCATTTAAAAGTTTCATATAGAGTGGATCATTTACAAATGAAGGAGCTTGATGAAGCCTTCAGCAGATAGCAGGAGTCATGGCTACCTTCCACAAAAGGCAGGTTGATGCATTCCTATTAGTTCAGAGTTGTTCATGTGCCGGCTGATAATAATCTTTAGAATATTTTTAAATGGATTGCCTCAAATACAAACACCCTCTGGAGCCTTTTTCAAGATTTAGTACCTTCTATTTGGCTGACTTCAAAAATTATTTGAATGGCAAGTTTATACTTCAGTTAGTGGAATGACTATCCACTGTCTGACCTCTAGGAACTTCTGGGTGAATAGGTCTTAGGCCAGCTGATTTGATTATCCATTTTACTTGTCTAAGCTTTTTTTTTTTTCTTCCAACCATTCAATGTGAGATAACTTCAGACCTGATTTTTGTAATGAAAGAGTATGGATATGAATGTCTCCAAGGCCTTCTGCAGCGAACGCTACAACAAAGAGTAGCAGTTGCACTGAGTCCGTGGCCTTCTTTGTGATTCTCTTGCTCCTTGATTATCCACCAGCTCTGCAAAACTTCCTAGTTCTTGTGGTCTAAGGTTTTATTAGTAACTTTCATACTTGCCTTTAGCAAGTTGCCCTTTGAAATCTGTAGAGTAAGGCCTGGCGCTCGAAGTAAGCTATAAGCGCCACGTAGAATAATACCTTATAAGGTAAAAACTGCTGACTCGCCCCCTGATTGGCTGAGACGCTCAGTTCCGCATTGCGAAAGGTATATAGTGCTCGCTGTGTGCACAATAAACACTATTTGATCATCCGCCATATTGGTGTCTGTGGTCTCTAGCCCTAAGCCAGGGGGATGGCTTAGCTCTGCAAGTCTTGGCCGAAGCAACGCAGCAACAGATATCTTTGTTTATAATTTTGAGCCTAATTTGTCTGGGTTCATGATCTGTGTAAGATCCCTTGTTTGCACGAAACTTCCACTTTTTGAATGCCTTTTACCTTCAAATACAGCCTCTTCCTCTATTTAGCTCTCTCATTTATAGCCCTCTAAGAACCTTATTTTTTTCTTACAAGCAATATTAATTTATTCTGCATCTCTTAAGTCGATGCTTTTAAGGAGGGCAAAATTTCAGATTTCTATAGTCAGCTTCTACAGAAGAAAGTAGAGAGTTCAGAAGCCTTTACTGAGGCAAGACTGTGTCCAGCTTAAAAGGCATCCTGAGCCTCTGATAGATTGCAACATCCCATACTGTAGCTGCTCACATCCCATGAAACCCCACTCAGCCTAGCTCTATCCCCAGCTCTGGCAAGGACTGTAGGCAGTAGGTTTGCTATGTGGCCTGTCCGGTGAGGTGGCCAGCAGGGAAGGGTGATAGTCCTGCAGCTCCCTGCCACTCCTAAGGTGGTGTCCCTTCCTCTCCTGGCTGGTATTGACAGTGCCTGCCGCAGTGGGGGTGAGCAAAGTAATCATCAGAGTCTGCATTTTGATTTTGTTTCATTTTTACGTTATTTATACACTGTTATTCTTAAAAACTTTAGGTGCCAGGTGGAGCATGGAACATGGTCACAGGACTAGCAAGGATCTGGGCCACTGAATTAATTCCCTGGCTTCTAGGCACAAAATAAAACAGACTCTTCTTCATAGATTTCTCATCTGTAATTAAAAAATAGTCCTCAACAGTATTTTCTTCACTGGACTGTTTCCTGTGATAGCAACTGATTTCATCAGGAGCTTCTGTGGGATTTAATCTTTTATAATTTTCTATCTGAAACACTCAACTGTATGTACAATACAATATAAAGAAAGAAAGGCTTGGCATGAATATTTTTGAAGTACACTAGGATTTTTTCCTAATCCTATAGATGTCTAAAAATATAGAAACTGCACAGAGCTACAGCATGAAAAAATTCTCAGCAAGCCTTACAGATACAAAATCTGGTTTTCAAGTGACATTGATTTTGCTGTAAGGAGGGAAAAGTTAAAATAAAGACATAGCAGTTTATGATGAAGAAATGGAAGAGAGACCCTACGGTGACTCTAAGTGGGATGTTCCACGTTTCTGTTAGGGCATACTCATAGCAGAAAATAAGTTCATCCCAGCTGCTTCAAAACAGCTTTCTACTACTGAACATCACTAGAGTAACTGGTTTGCTCCTCTGCAGAAAGGATTTTTCTCTCAGTGTCACAGTGGAAACACACACGTCTCTGAAGAGCTTGTCGCCATATAGTAACCATCTCATTTACTGGCATCTGTGGTTCTTCCAGGCACTTGTGTTGGGTCTAATTCAGAACGAATGTCTGAAGTGCTCCACATGAAACATCACATGTGAAATCCCAGCCGCACACAGCAGACACTGGTGCTGCATGAGGAAAGGTACCTCACAAGTACTACATCATCCCAAAGGATTATGCAGGTTGGATTTTCCCTCAGAGGACATACAGGTAGGCTAGAAAGATGTCAAGGCCTTCACAAAGTATTACCAAGGTAAGACCAGGACTGTGTCTCCAGGGCTGTATCTTGGCACTAGTATCTGTAATGATAGTTGGGTGTATTCTTTTTTCCTCGTGTGTCCTCACACAAACTAAGCACCAGAGGTGACAAGCACACTGATTTCCAGTTTCTGCTGGAAAAATGAACAGCTGAATGTAAATCCATAGTATAAATACGAGTTTTATGGGAGAATAACTGCAGGTTCATTCTTCTGAATAAACCTCTTATAACCCAGATAATGAAGGACATCTGCCAATTATTTTTGTCATTATGCTAAAAATAGTAGTCATAAGGGGTTTTTGAGAAATCAAACCATCTGCCCAAATAATAAAATAAATGCCAAAGAGACTAATCAGTAAAGGGGATGTAGTAAATTTTATTCTAAGAAAACTATTTTAGAGGGACTGCTGCCATGACTCCAAACTACAGCTCATATACTTTAAGAGGACATTTGGAAAGATCTAATAAAAACACAAGATAATCAACCAATTCTAAGCCATCACCTGAGTTATCAGGTGTTTAAAATTCCCATTGTAAATTGAATTACTGTAATAATATGGCTTAGTCTTAAAAATAGATCTTAAGTATTCTAGGTCACACCTGGAAAATGTAAAAAGTAAAACCAAGAGATTTTAGGTTCAGGAGTGCCAACTTCAGTTTCAAAATAAAACAAAATTCTAACTCTCCAACTGCCTTTATTTTTTATCATAAATAAATATAATAAAAAGCTTGACATGGTTTGTAGTATAAGCACTGAACAACCCAGGTGTCAGACCCACACTTAGCTGAATCTGTCCAGCTTTCAGAATACCAGGTATAAACAGAAAACCTCTGTGCAGGTTCCCTTGTCATGCGGCTGTGACTGGATCTAGGGAAATGGATGAATGAAGGGACGTGTGTGGATCGGTGGTAGTGAGATTTTCAACACACTTTAAAGGCATTTCAAAATAGATAGTTTGGAGTCCTTTTGGTACAATGTCAAACCCCATGTTAAAAAAATCAATGCTTAAAATGTATGGATCTTTTTAAAAGCTTCCAAAGCCAATTTGGTATAGCATGGTGCTATGCATCCTATGCAGCTGAAAGGAACGTGCTGGTGCCTCCGGCTACAATGCCAGATGTTAACTTCTGTGTTTTCAATGAAACACGAGGATTAATACAGGGAACTTGCAATGTTCTTCACAGGGCATCATTTTAAAGAAAACACAAATCTGCAAAGACTGCTGAATTTCAGCCCCAGGTTGGATTTTCCCAAGCTCCATGTCCCAGGGGCCAGAAGTCTTAGGACAGATGAGCGCAGCTGTGCCTCAGCCTCTCCCTGGGCGTTACAACAAAGCTTGTGTCCAGAAAAGGGTCACATATGGCTACATCCAGGTGCCAACCTTATGCATTGTTTTTGCACCAGAACTCGTCAGACACTGGCTGCTTGCGTCGGGCAGGAACGGGAGGATGTCCTGTGTCATTTTGCTGGCGCAGTTTGAGGGATTGCAGCCAAAAAAGAAAGCAAACCCAAGTGTAACACGAAGAACTAACACGAAATGAGCAAGGCTCCACTAAGAGCTGTATTTTTCCCTGCTATTTTTGAGTAACTGGGCACCGGACCTGTTCTCTTTGCTACTGCCCGTTTGCAGAGGGACAGCTCTGTGCCTCTGGAAGGGCCGGAGGTGACAAGGACCCTCGGGAGGCGCATCCCTTCTCGCTTGTTGGAGGTGAGCGGGGGTCCCGGACCAGGTCCCCTCTCCCGGCTGCAGACGCAAGCCGGGGGGGTGGCACAAACTAGGCCAGTCCCCACTCGCTATTTCGGGGAGTGGCGCCCCATGCCAGCGTTTGGGG
>NW_009911073.1:0-270 GCF_000696875.1 Nestor notabilis
ACCCAAATCCCAGCTCATCCCATGGACAGATTCCTGCTCATCCCATGCACAGATCCCTCCTTATCTCCATGCACAGATCCCTGTTTATCCCATGCACAAATCCCTCTCATCCCTGTCCATCGCATGCACAGATCCCAGCTCATCCCTACTCATCCCATTCAGATCCCAGCTTATCACTCTTCATCCCCATGCACCCCATGGACAGATCCCTCCTTATCTCCATGCACAGATCCCTGTTCATCCCTGTGAAGCCTCATGCACAGATCCCTG
>NW_009911073.1:382-662 GCF_000696875.1 Nestor notabilis
CATGTCCCTGCTCATCCCCACGCATCCCTGCGCACAGATCCCTGCCCAGATTCCTCCCCATCCCTTTGCGCAGATCCCTGATTGTCCCGCGCAGCCTACGCTCCTATCCCTGCTCATCCCACGCGCAGATCCCGGCTCGGATCCCGGCGTTCCCGGCGTTCCCTCACCTGGTTCTCCACCAGCATGGCGATGTCCACGAACATGTCGTGCAGCTCCTTGATGCTGCTCTCCAGGCGCACGATGTCCTTGTGCCGCCCCTCGATCTCGCTCAGCGCCTGCT
>NW_009911074.1:0-43808 GCF_000696875.1 Nestor notabilis
GTTTTGTATTTGGTATTGTAATAGTTTGGTGAGTATGACTTGAACTGTGTAGAATGTTGAAAAATAATATTGGACTAAATAAAGCATACTCTCAGAAGAATTCAGGAGTTTAGATGCTGACTTCTGGAGTGTAGGTAGTTGGCTTGGTGTCTTCTCTGCATGTTTCCTATATAGATGGATAAACACTTCATGGCTACAAAGAAAAAAAAAAAATGGCACACACAGTACCTGAAATAAATCTGGTTTTTAGACTGCTATAGACAATTTAGTCTATTCTAGAAGCTAATGATAACAGTTGAGTTGGAGGAAACCAGAGCTGTTGGGGACATTGAAGTTACAAACTAAATACTACCAGGTTGAAAACCTTCCAGCTCATGCTTTTTGCTTTCACTTTGGGGAAGGGCTAAATGTGTTGATGAAGTCAAAGAAGTTTTCTTCATTTAGATGACCAAGAGATTGTAGGGGGTGGTTCCAAGGAAGGTAACTGAGTGACATAGGTTGGAATACCCTGGCATCACACAGTCCCTCACTCCTCTGTGCCAAGTGAGCTAGGATTTAGACTGATGTCTCTGCAAATGTCATGTAATTGTCTGATGACCTAGCTAAAACATTTCTGAGATGGGAGTGCCCTGACTCCCCAGACATACTGTTCTTCCGCATGTGCAGTTCATGCTCCAGATTCTATAGAAGAGCTGCTGCTCTGCTTTATAAACACCACTTAGCAGTTGTAGAAATGCTGGTTACCAGAGCTGGATTGCAGACATTTTTGCCATAGTACACAACTTGAACCAAGCAGCTGCAGCTGGTTTCCTGGGATACCAGAGCAGAACCCACAAATGGATGACATGTTGTTTCCCTTTCGCTCTTGAACTCATTGACTAGGATGTCAGTGTTGTCTAATCAACTTGCATTGCAGGTTTGCTTGAAGTGTACAGTATTTGGAAAGGATTAGCAAAATCAATATGATGTAATTTATTTTTTAGCTCGTGAAAAAAGATGCAGTGAAAGGCAGGCATCTTCATCACTTGCTCTGCTTTCTGTGGTAAATGCAGGTCATCTACTTGTGTAGGTCTCAAGTATCCTGTTAGGAAAGTTAAGGGTTCCTCACAATGTTGTATTTTAATGTAAATGTCTGTCTTAAAATGAGACACAGAGAATAAGTTGTCAAGCATTCTGACATGTGTTTTTTTTATACCCAGATGTTGTCTTACTTTAATACTGATGCTGGAAGTTAGCAAGCTTTGACCTTAGTACTTCAATGTTGGGATTATCAGAAAGGTCCCTTGAAGAAAGTGATCATTTTTTAGAGCTTCACATAGTGAATGCTGAAGAGTAACCTTCAGAACTAAACTTGCATACTTTCCGTAATGGAAATTTATAGGAAATCCCTGTTTGAGGCAGATCCCTACCCTGCTGCTAAAACCTAGTTTGGTTTGAATGCATATATTTAATGTTGATGAATCTGATAATGGGGTGAAGTTAATTAAAGTCTTTCAAGCAGCAGTGTGGCTCAGGTGAGGAGACAGCAGTACGGAATCTGTACCTGAAGGTGCTCTGTTTCAGAGAGGGAAATCCTTGTTGAGAAACATTTTTTTTCACTTCCTGGATTCTAAATCTGACTTGAAACAAAAACGTATAATTGATGTTGTAGTTATTATATGTGGATTATCCTGCTTCCTGGGACAGTAATGGCTTTGATTTTCCCCCTCCTACATTAATGTGACAGTGGTAAGCCTGGTGTCTTGCTCTTCAGCAGGTTTCAGAAAGCACCAGCTTCTGTTGACCTAATTGATGCCAAAGGTGATAATTAAGCTTTCTAAAAAGCTCTGAAGGCAGTCCTATTAGAGTAGGTATTCATGACTGTACTAATAGGTGGGTGGAAAGTAGGAGTTAAAAGGGATTCTCTTATCTTTGATTGCTTAGCTATTGCTATGCAGAGGAGGAGAGCTTCTCCGTTACTGCAAAGCATCTTTGTAGTAAGGAGATATTCATATTTAAACATAAGCATTGTGTCTGGGTGTGTCCAGGTGCACTAAAAAGTTGTGTTTTTTAAAAAAAACCGGGGATTGCAGTTTTATTTTTAGACTTTAAAGAAATCCTTCTGTTTATAGGAGCAGCATAAAGATTTTTCTTTAAAATTACAAGGTATAAATATTAAAATGAATGCTAGCAATGGTCCTTGTCCGTGGTTAGGTGAATATGGAAAGATGCTGCCATTTCATTGAAACACTTTGTCCTTGTAAGTGTGATAGAGTTGTTAGTTTTGAGGTGTTTGGCATTAAAAAAAAGAAAAGCAAGCTTATTGGTCTTAAGCATTGTGTGAACTTCTGCTTCTGATGGGACAATTAAAGGTTGAGTAGTTCTGGACATCTGCAGAATATTCTGTTTTGCCTCAGAATCAACAGTATTGGATATAAATCAGTATAATGCTGAGGAGGCAGCAGGAAAAGATCTGCAGAGGTCTTCAGAGACAGTTGTGCTGCTTGGTTGAGCTGTTCATATGCCTGATGCAGAAAGTGTGTTGTGGCATGGCCAAGGTCACTGCTGTCAATCCTTCTTCCCAGTCCCCATAGAAGTGTATCTTAACAGCTACCACCCAAGATCCTGCCTTGGTGTGCTTTATAGGCATTGATGGGGCTGTGCCTAAGAGGTGCATAATCTTTGTTTCACAGGGTCAGGTCAGGGTTAAAGGGGTGTGAAGGCAAACTCTACAGATCTGAGATGCATAACCCTTTTGGTACAGTGAGGGAGGTTCTTGGATCTGGTACTCAATTTCACAGACTGCCTTCAGTGCCAGTGAAGGTTACTGCTGTTGCAGTCTCTGATAGAGACCAGAGACTATCTCGCTTGTCTGAAAATACTTTTCCTTAGAGACTCTGAAAACTGGGACAAGGTGGGGTAGGAGGGACGGAGCAGTGGTTCTAATGAATAACGCTGGATGGTCCAAGAATAGGAACAAAGGGAACTTTGTGGGTTTTTTATGGGAAGGTGCTTGGTACTGGTTTCTGCAGTTCCCCCTCATGCAACCACCATTGTAGTGCAGGTACTTCCTCCATTTATTACTTGAAACTCCTTGCAATGACAATGTATATAATTTGAGATGGTTTTTTTGTGAGCCGTTATGTTCTGTTGTTGCCCCCTTTATGTGTAGATACTTCTAAAACTGAAAACATATGTATAGCATAAAGCTTTTATTAGACTAAAATTTCTAGCATGTGGCTGCTCCTGTATGGAAACAACTGAGAAAAGTGCAAAATGAAGCAGCTAGAAGAAAACAGTTGACTTCTGTTAGGCACCTTGCAATGTTCTCCCACCCCAGTTAATACTGTAATCTCCCCCAAAATCTGCCAAGACATACAGAGCTCTTAAATGCACATCGTTGCACACTTGCTCCACAGTAGCAACTGGAAAGCTCTGGGGTTTTTTTATTGGTTTCCTCCCCTTTCCCCAGAAATTAATTCCATGCAGGAATATAGATAAAAGTATAGCTTTGTAGGCTAAAGGGGAGAAGAAACAATATTTGACTTCCAGTCAATTTACAGTATAATTTTCATTCAGGGATCTAACACAGCGGCACGGTTGATTGTATTTATAATTTATATATAAAAAGCTAAGCATCACCATGTATTATTTATTAGAGAATGCCTTGAGGGCCATACTTCTTATTTCATTATATCCAGTTCTTCTAAAGCAAGTCTTGGCAATTACTCTAAACGCACTGATCATGTGTAGATGGCTTTTAAGTTAGTTTGCAAACACCTATATAACTTTGGGTGGTCTTTGGGGGGAGGGGGAATCAACATAAATTCTGCTAATAATTTTGTCTTGGGGAAATTTTGTTCTGCATATCACATGGAGTCATAAGGAAGATAGGGACCTGTCAGACAGATCTTTCAGCTGCTGCAAAACAAGCCACAAAGTACTCTGACAATGTCTAGTCTGCAGTTGTTGTTGCAAAGTGCTGAAACAGCATTAACTTTTTCAGTGTCTGAACCTTTTAATTACCAACAGAGGTTGGCTGTTTTGTTCAGTATCTGGTGCCAGATGAGCTTTTAAGTCCTTCAGTTCTTTAAGGACTTTTGTTGGAATATAAATGGTATATGAGTGAGTGCAGGCAAATCACCACATGTCGGGTTTTTGCTTTTCTTTTGTGCTAGGCTAACAGAAGTTTTACATCAGTGCACCACACTTATCAAAAAGTCTAATGTTTCAGGGCTTGCTGGAAGAGTGAAGCTGGCTTTCCAGTTCTCATGTGCCACATCAGTGTGGCTGCAACAGGTTGTGAGATTGGAGAAACTGCATAGTTAATGATACCTGCTCTCAGGCTTGCCAAATGGAGTGCAAACAGAACTGCTTCCAGCTGGTGCTGTCAAACAAAGTTCACACTCTGGAAAAGTCCTTTTCCAGCAGCAAAACCTTCTCCAGTTGTGGTACCTATGGAAGACATTGTTCTAATGACTGTGTAAAGTTGCTCAAAGGATGTTATTTTGCAGTGCAAATCTTACACATCCTTATCTTCTGTGTGCATAAACACAATGTATTTTAAAAGTGGTCTACCTGTGTCAGTATAACTTGGTGCAAAGATCAAGTATGGACACTGCTCCCTGTTGTAGGAAACTTTCAGAATTCTTTGTTTAGTTTATGATACATGTTATCTACAAGCTGGTTTGTTTTCTTACTGAATCAAGGGAAGATAAAACTTGTAGGTAGAGCACTATTTAAATCATCCTACTTGGTACCAGGTGCGTGTGTGGCTTTCAGATGCTGATCACTGGTAACCTGACTAGGAGTAACTCATCTACCGGCCAGTGTGAATACCAGCTCTTAGCTTAACCTTGAGCATCTGTTAATTCATAATCACATCTACTTTATCACCACTAGAGGGTCCTCCAAGTCATGCTTTGGATACGTTTCCGTTTGGAAGCAGCTCATGCTTTAAGTAGCATGGAGATGTCTGAATCTCTGTGTAACACCTTATTGCTTGTAAAGGATTATTTTTTTAATCAATACAATCCATCTTCCTCTTGATGTTGCGGTTGAGCCTGAATGATCAATTTGAAATAGTTACTCATCTACTGATGATCTTAGTTACTAATTAGTTACTAACTGCTGATGAGTTACACTATCTTGACTGGAAGCTTGTAGTGTTGCTTGCTAGTAACTAGGAAAAACAAGCATGAGAGTATTTGTAATGATGAGTGTGGATAAGTAATTTTCTTTTAACACCAATATCTTTTATCCCATCATAGATAAGGCTATGATTACCAACACAGATTATTTTTGAGGTTCAGACCCTTCCACATATGTGTAGGGTAGGTATCCCACGACAGGGCTATGCTTATGCTTGTATTCTCAGAACACTGTAAACTTCTGCTGCAAACTGATGATTACTGCATTGTAATTGGATAGGGTGTAGGCATCTTGCATCAGGTGAAGTGTGTCTGAGATACAGGATAAGATCAAACAGCCTAACAGCATCAAGGCAAAGTTCTTGAGAATTAATCTTGTAAGACAGGAAGGAATATTGTCATGGGTTTGTGGCTAGCATACAAATATGGATGAATTCTCTTTTCTCTGCCATTCCTGGGTTTTGGTAACCTCAGCTTATTCCATGTACAAGCAAGTCCTGTGCTCAGGTCTTAGGTTTTTGCAAATGTGTGGGCATCACTTTTCTCTGCATGGAGTAAGAGATAATTCAGTTCCCAAACTGACCATGTGGATCTACAATTTTCAGCATGGAGCACTGCACTGGAGCTGTTGGAGTCAGAGCATGCATTTTTATAGATTCGGGATCAGTGGTCCCTACTCAAAGACACTTACATGCGATGATCCTACTATTTAGAAAGTGGATGAGCTTTTGGATGAGTCGTTGCAGGAAAGCAACAAGACTTGTTTCTGTGGAGGTTTCAAATTAAGAAGGTGCTGTGTGGCTACTGGCACACACATGAGTACCTATCTTTTACTATCTGTTTCTCTAGCATTCAGCAAGTGTTCTTAAACTTCAAGACCTTAAAAAGGAAGGGTGAAGCTGGAAAATAAGTTATCCAAATATCACCAGAAGGTAGGTACCAAAAGGGTCTAAGTAGAAAGTGATGTCTTACAGTAGAAAATTTGCTCTGTCTTGAAGTTCTCTACTTTTTCTGGAGGTATTGCCTTTTCTTACAAATCTCCATAGCCATAGATAGAGCAGCACTCTTGCAAGAGCTCTTACTATCCATCTGCTACTGCTGTTTATCTTGTTGCTCAACTTAGCCTGCTTTGTTGTTTTTTTTTCCCACTAGTGTTGTGTTTGGAGGGTTTTCTTCATCCATGCTTCAGTTGTCACTAAAATCAGACTGTCGATCTGCTACAGATCTTCTCTTTTCCTTGGTATGCCACTATGGGAGATTGTTTATCTGGCACACAGATTTCTTCTGAATGAAATTAATCTTAATTTCCCCCCAGTTCCTTCCTTGGTTCTGGTAGGCAATACTGCATGATGTTAGAGCTGTTTAAGGATTGCTTTTAGTGTTGTAATCGTGCAAGTTTCCTCTGACTTTCTGACAAGATCCAGCTTTCTCTGTCCTGGTGATCAGATCCCTTGCTTGTATTCTCATCTTACATCTGTCTCATTAATGTCTTGACCTTGAAACCCTTTTGACCTGTGGTAGTCTGAAGATGGTTCTTCCTGACTGCTACTCTTACCCTGTATGCCTTCAAACTTAATATAAATGGTTGCAACTAATTAGATACAAGCTTGAATTTCAAGGATGTTCATTCATGTACTAAGCTTAGCTGAACTGCACTCGTTCTGCTTTTATCAGATGTATAAAGGGTACCTTAAATATCTGTGCTGCACTGCAGATGAATCAAACTGCTTTGCACCCTTTGGTGGCTCTTTCAGGAGATAATTAAGGCAAACTGAGGATTCTGGCTTTATCTGGATGTCATATTAGTCATTGACATGGCAACTAGCTGGAACTAGTTGGTAGAAAAATCAATGCTAGGTTTCCCTTCAGTATTGTACTTTCTCTCATGTATCCATCTGGCCTGAAAGATGTTTTTTTAAGCATCTGTGTATTAATGACTATCAAGAACAATGATTCTGTAGATAGTTCTTGTCTAGCCATGTCTAATTAGCTTTCTAAAGTTGTTTTAGTAGGGAGGTGACTTCCTGATGATCTGCAGGAGATGGGGACTCTATACGAAATGACGTGTTCTTCCGTAGCTGTTCCATTAGGGCTATGTTGGGAGCATAAGCGTTACCTAACACAAGACAACTTAAGATGTGGTACAAACAACAGTCGTACTTCAGAATCACTGAAGGCCACAGCAGTTGAATATCTTGTCCTTGTGACTACAGCAGCAGTGCATCTGATCTGCTTTTTTTAAAGCAGAGGTTTAGCGTAAGAGCTGTTTTTCTGCCTGGTGTTATGCAGCTGTTACACGTAATATTTGCAGGAGCTGGTACTGTGGCACATTTGGGATGGCAGCTGCTGCTTTCACCCCCCACCCCAGCCCAGGGAAGAGTACTTTATAGTGTGAGAAGTAGCAGCTTAACACTCTGCAGGGCTCAGTGATCTGCCTCTGTGTTTTGATTTTTGATTTAAGGTGGGTGTCTGTGTTTTGAAGTCATTTAATGAATTAAACATATCATTTGAACTGGGCTCCCTTTCCTTGGTAAGCCAAAGCTCAAACTGAGACTTTAGCACTTCAGTAATATTGTGGAATTTTATTTTTTTGGGGGTGTGTGTGTTGTGTTGTTTTGTTTTGAAAAACTAAATGTGACATCTGAGCTAGGATTCATGTGTCTTAAATTTTCATCCCTCGCAGTGCAGTTTACTGGCAACCAAGTCATTGCTGCTTGTGAGTAAAGCTACACTGATTGTAATGCTCTGAGCTCCAAATCAGCCAAAACACAAGGCAGGAAGGAAAAGAGGTAGACAATGACAGTATGCTGAACACCTCTTGAATTTGGCTGCTCACTAGCAAAAACCACTGAAAACGCGTTAGTGTAGAAACAATAGCCTTAGGAGGAAGGATTTGGTATGTGTCAGCTAATGCACTTATTTTAGCTTTAACTTTAAAGTTGATCTTGAAGCAGCCTATGGTAATGGAGCTGACAGGCACATCATTATGCAGAAGTGTGAAAATATGCTTTTGTGTGTCAAACGTAGGCTCCTCATTAGCGAATAGCTTCTGATATGGTGCTGGTCCCTGCAGTGAACTGGAGGATACTGGGCAGGCAGGCAGTTTGCATACTGACTTGTACAGGGTTATAGACACTTTGCAGATGGGTTATACACTGCGACTATGCATAAAAATGTTGTATTAGTATAGGATTATAATCTGGACCAATACAATGCTGATTGTGCCTCCACTCTAGGAGATGGTGCTGCTGTAATTAGCTCTTTGGTGGCAAGTGGTATAGCTCCACGGGCTGGCTTACTACTGCTGGGCAAGTGTTACCTGTATCTGCCTAGATTTACTGCTTGTAACCAGCTCCAAACAGGAAGGTTTACAGTCAGTGATGCAGAAGATGAAAAATAAGTAGCATGGCTGCATAAGTGCTTAGTTGGCTCCTGTGTGGCAGCCAGCGTAGAGAAGATTCCTAGGTGCTGCTATTCAGTTTCTAGAAACCTATATCCCTGGTTTAAATAAATGCTGGTATGCCACCTTGAGAGGTCTTGTCAGAACTGCTGCCTGCCATGCTGAGAAAGGCAAAGTTGTGTAACACTGCAGCACAGTGCTATGGTTTACACTTACAATGCTATAAATATTCCTTTCTCCTTGCTGCTTATGAAAGAGGTGACTGCATGAAGACCTGCCCCGTGTTTTTAGCAGAACATGTGACTAGCTGTCCCTTGAGGAGAGCTTTCCTCTTGCATCCAGCCCTGCTTGCATACGAAGAGAGTCAAGGCGATTCACTGACTCATGAATGGTGCTTGTTTAAAGAACTGTCTAAATATAGTTAAAACAGGCTGAAAGAAAGTGTGTTTGCATTGATCTAGCTTGGGCATCTCTTCAGTCAGCAGATGCAAATGGTATGGCTTGCTTCACTGAACAATAAAGCAATCTGCTGTGTTTTGGTAAGTATGCAAATGGAGGAATGAATAGGTGAGTTCATAGAAATTCCATCAAGCCTGGTGCAAAATGAAGCAAAACTGGGATATGCTTTGGTCATGAGCATTTGAATTTGAACTAAACTGTAAATTTACTAGATGATCTTTAAGGTTTCTGACAACCCTAACCATTCTAGAGAAATTACCAGGGTAAGTCTGAAGTACACCGTACTGTTTCATACTTAACCATTCTACAGACATGCGTGTGTGTAAATCTGCTTCAATAAAATTAATTACTTAAGTTGTGAAAGCTCAAAATACGAGATTGAACAGGATGATGAAATGCTGTAGGCTAATTCTTAACAAGAGAGACAATCTTCTGGACTCTGAAGCCTGGCAAGTGGAGGCAGACACACAGATTATCAAGTCTGTGCATACTTAACTGGAAGACTTCCACACGTGCTGCCAGAGATACCAGTAATGTAGCAGGATACTTTGAATAAGCAGCCTCAAATATTCCTGCCACTGCTCCAGCATATTATTTTTACCAATAGAAAGAGTTGGAAAATCACTTTCTCTGGAGTGGACACAAACTGTTTCTAGAAGAGCTACAACTGTGTTAGAGATTGCCTGGTTCAGGTACCAGCATCCTCAGCTATACCTGCAGTAGGGATATTTCAAGTGCCAGCTTCTCCGCTAACACAGAGACCTAACCAGAGATGTATGATTTGGAGTAAACTTTGGGTGCAGTATCTCCAAGTATCTTTGACTCCTTCAGTAAGTATTACACATTATAGGGAGACTTAAGTTTCACACATTTGGAGTCATTCTTCCTATTTTGTCCAAATGTGGAAGTGAGTGTGTTTGAACAGATATAAATAAGATCTGAGTCATCTGTTTCTGCCCGGAAGATAGTCACACAGACTAGCCTCTATGCATAACACAAACCCAGCGAGCCTCATTTCAAGCCATACAACTCATGTACAGTCTGCAGGCAATCAACGTCAGACCCAAGAGCACAGTCTCAACACGAGACCTTCATTGGTGGCAGAAATCTCATCACATCTGGTCTGTCACAGTCTCTAATATAAGATTGAAAATCTTATTTTTTTTCCTCTTAAAATCAGACCTATCCTGGAGTCAAGGCTGAACTGGAGGCAGAATCTACTAATATTTCAGCATGGGAATTCCTGGGAAAATACAGAAACTTGAGTATGATGTCAGCTTTCTCACATGGGAATCTGAAATTACTTTAGTGCTTGTATCCTGTGGTCAACGCTGAGTAAGGCTGTTGGGCTGGCAGCTTGCCTTGCAGAAGAGGACCAAGTAGTTCTGTTTGCTGTTAGGTCTTACATAGCTGTTGGTAGTTGCCTTTTCTGTGATGAGGTGGCAGACAAATGCAAATACTGAGTGAAAACAGACAGGTTAAGACGAAATACTTGGACAGCTGTTTCCAAATCCATAATCTTACTGGATGCTACATCTGCAGTTGTTGCACAATGGTGGTGTTTTCTGTATCATTGTTTAAAGTCAAACTGACAGTAAAAGTAATAGAAGTGGGCCTGGCATTTTTTAGCTAATGTAGGTGAGTGCTGCTGTAATCTGTTCCTTCGCCTGAGCTCGAAGGACATTGGCCTGCGGTTTTGGGAAAAAATCATCAGTTACACAGCTGTATCTTAGGGGTTTCAGGAGTTTTAGGAGTTCAGAAGTCTAGCCTGCTCTGGAAATGCTCTTGCTTTTCCATTATCAGCCTAAGACATAGAGCTGAGGCAGAAGAAACCTCTCTATCAAACCATGGGTGCTGCAGTGCTGACCTGTGCACAGTTGGAGATGGACATCTGGTCTTTACTCAGTTGTGCAGCCAGGGAGGGGAACAGCTTTAGGAGTCTGCAGGTCAAGGGAAACTTCTTATTTAGCTTCCAGCCTGTCCCCAGCAGGCTCTCAGCACAAGAACTGACCTATCTGAAGCTGGATCAAGATCATGGACATTGTTGCTAGCCAGAGCCAAAGTGGTGGTTGCATGGTTCAGACTGAACAACAGAATTAGCTTGGGCCATAATGTGGACTGTCCCTGCAGTAAAATCCACTGCAAGGATGAAAAAATTTCTCTAGTGGCTGAACTGCTTGAGATACTAAACACAGTTGACTTGTGCAGGATAACTCGGTCTCTAGATGAGTAGCAGCTGCCATGAGCAGTTATTGTCATGAAGGCTAGAACTTCCAGACTGAACCTGTTATCAAGGTATCCCTGTTATCAAGGGGAGACAATATTAAAAGGAAAAAAATCCTTTTGTTTCTTTTGAGTAATTTTAGAAGAAAAGAGTTTGGTTTCCAGGCACTGCTTGTTCTAACGTCATTGTTCAGAGCAATTTTATTTATTTGGATCCCTTGAGAGGTGGTCTAGGCAGCAGGCGTGTGAATGTACAAGATCACAGGAGCTTGGATATAAACCAGTTTAACAGTGCTCTAGTGAATTCCCTCTGTATCATTCAGCTCAATTATGGCTTCATGTCTGAAGCCATTGTTAGTCCTGATTTCAGATCTAAGGAGCAAATAACTAATATGTGAGTGAAAGCCCTTTTCTTAAAGTTATAATTGTAACTTTGACCATCATATTGCAGGGTCTCTGATTTGGTCTGGGTTGGGTGATTTAACAACAGTCCCAGCTTTATGAACATAACATGGATGGATAAACATTTAATAACAATTTACTGTTAAAAGAAGTATGAACTAGGTTTCCTTTTACCAAAACTAGAGGAGTCTTCCATCGGAAAGGACAGCTTTTAGTAGTGACCCATATAACTAAATTAGGAATTGTATACAAGATGCATTTTACTGTGAAACGAAAATGGGCTCCTGCCTGTCAAACCAGTCTCTGGTTGTGTAAGTTATCCTCACTTTGCCCTACAGACTTGAAGCTTCTAAACAAGAAAGAAAACAGAGCCACATCTGTTTTATGTGAGGTCTAGTTCTCTCCTCACATTCAGGTCTTTGTGATTTAAACTGTTTATGAAGCAGTGCAGGTAATACAGAATGTAGGGGGTTTGCTGCTGTTAGTGTTCATACAGCTGTTGCAGCAGGAAGGGGATTTTCAGGACTCACAAGTCTAATTGACCTGGTCACTCAGTTTCTGGCTTGGATCAGTCATGTGGCCCTAGTTCTCTGAAAGCACAACAGATGTTAATAAACATGGATACGTTGCTGCTGGGAAATCAAGCCATAACTGGGCCTAAAATACCAGGCTAGTGCCCCGCTCTGCCACAAGAAATTACTGATGTCCTAAGTCATAATAGCTGGAGCTGAAATAGCAGTGTTGGTGCTACATTTATTTCTACGTTGTCAAATAGTTGCCAGTGTGATGCAGCTAGCTTTAATGCTGCTTTACAGGTTCTGAAGCTGGATGATACTGAGGTGCTTTAAACCTCACTGATGTGAGAAACAGGCTGCTAGTACTTACATCTGACCTCTACTGAACACGTTTTCCGGGACATAGTATTAATACTTGTGCACTAATCCAGGCTTAAAGTAGAGGAGGAGAATCCATTAGATGAATTGTATAAATGCTTGATGCGCTAGAAGCCGTAAAGGGCATTTTGTGGGATTAGATATTAACACTTAACCCAGTAGTGGTCTGTAGTTCCTGTTGTTGGCTTTCTTGCATATTAAATGTATAGTGTTGTTAGCAGCGTGCTGGCAGGAGGCATTCATTAGGCATGCAGTTACGGGAAGGGATGATGTGCACAGCAAGGAGCCTGGTTATGCCTGTTACAAAGAAAAACGAGGAGGCCTTGTGTCTGCAAGTGCTGCGACTCTCACCGCGGCAGGGTGGGTGATCTGTGGAAGATCTTGGTGGTACCTGCACATGGAATCAGTAGGAGCTTGTCTGTGGGCTGGCTGTAGGAGATAATTACCAAAAAACCCACAAAAGAGTTTAAAAATGCAAACGTTTCCTTTGCATCTGATCTTAAATATGCTTGCAAAGGGTGTTTAATTTCACTGATGCTGCCTTTTCACAGGGCTTACATTAAGCTGGTGATGTTTTAAAATAAAAATTACCTTTAGCTGGCACTTCCAGAAACACCAAGCAGCTGCATTTTCTGTTTGCTACTGTAAAAGCAGATGGTGCTCTTCAAATCAGGTCAGTTGTGATGCTGGTGGCTTTCCAGGAAATGTGTGGTCTAACCCCATGGCCTTTCTGCAGTGGGCAGATAGGACAGATTCACCGTTCTTACCCTTGCTGCCTAAAAATACAGGATTTGTCAGCTTGAGAGAAATAGAGGAAATCAGTGTCAGACTACAGAGGTGTCGTATAGAGCTAGGCTGGAATAAACACCAAGTTTCTAGACAGCTGAAGCTAGGTGGGAGTCCTGCTGCCTGCATTAGAGCTCCCCACTGAGAGGGAGATGATATTAGTATAATGTTAGTCATAGAATCAACTAGGTTTGAAAAGATCTGTAAGATCATAAAGTCCAACTGTTACCCCAGCACTGCCAAGTCCACTATTAAATCATGTCCTCAAGAGCCACATCTGCATGTCTTTTAAATACCTCCAGGGATGCCCTGGGCAGCCTGGTCCAGTGCTTGACACCCTTTTCAGTGAAGAAATCTTTCCTAATATCCAATCTAAACCTCCCCTGGTGCAGCTTGAGGCCGTTTCCTTTTGTCCTGTCACTTGTTCCATGGGAGAAGAGACCGACCCCACCTCACTACAGCCTCCTTTCAGGTAGTTGTAGAGAGCCGCAAGGTCCCCCCTGAGCCTTCTCTTCTCCACACTAAACCCCCCCAGGTCCCTCAGCCGTCCCCCATCACACTTGTGCTCCAGGCCCTTCACCAGCTCCGTTGCCCTTCTCTGGCCCCGCTCCAACACCTCAATGTCTCTCTTGCAGTGAGGGGCCCAGAACTGAGCACAGGATTCGAGGTGCACCCTCACCAGGGGGCAGTGCAGGGGGATGAGATCACTGACCTGGCCCTGCTGTCACACTGGTGCCGATACAGCCCAGGATGCTGTTGGCTTCTTGGCTGCCTGGGCACAAGCTGCTCATGTTCAGCTCCATCAATCAGCACCACCAGGTCCTTTTCCACGAGCAACTTCCCAGCCACTCTTCCCTAAGCCTGGAGCGGTGCATGGGGCTCTTGCGGCTCAAGTGTAAGTGTAGGCTCAAATGCACAGGCAATATCTCCATAAATAATGTCACTGTAGTAATTATTCACAGCAACTGAATTGAGAATTAATTCAGTGGTCGGTAGAAACATTAGGTTTGTATTTTCAGTCAAATAACATAGCATTTAGTAAAACTGTATTTTTCTACTATATATAGATTTCACTATGGCATTACCTTACTCAAATAAAAGAAAAATAACAGACCTGAAGTGCTGTCACTAATGAGGATGCATGGAGCATGGCAGTAAAATAGGAAACAGAGTGATCATGCTAGCTGCAATATTCTTAAAACATGTGTCCTGGTGTAATTTAGAGGTTGGAAGTTCTTGTGGAGTTTGTAAATGCCTGTAAAGGGCTGAATCTTCTGCCAGGCTAGTCTATTCAAGGTAACATCAAAGGAGTTTATTCTCTTCTATGGACTATAAGTCTGCCTAGTTATAAATTGACGAAGGAGGGGTATGGGTTGATGACTGTGGTCACCACCTTCTTGGCTACTGACTGTGTTCAGTGGTGTCAAAGAGCCATGATGAGCAGGCAGCTAAAATCAGCACACTGAAATAGGATTATTTCTCTTCAGTTTAAGCTCAGCTAGAGCTGTCAATCACATGGTGAATGCTGTAATGGTTGGGTACTTGTAGGTGGGGAACTGAGCTGCATCATTAGTCCTACTAAATTAGTTTGGTTGTAACTGAGCTGACAACAAGCTGCCCTAAAACTCTGCCACTCTTTGGAACCTAGCAGCCTGGCTGTATTTACCAGAAATAAGCTCAGATGGCTGATATGCCTTACATCAGTGAAATTTTAGGGAGGAAAGCTTCCTGTGAACTCTATTTAAAAATAAGTTTATTGCCTAATTCGGTCTTTTTGTCTCTTAACATGTTTAGAATTGGGCTTTTAGTGAAAAAAATGACCTGGAGTCATGGCTGTTGATGCATCTTTGGAAGTAGTCTTGCAGCTTGTCTTGGAAATTCTTGGCTTGCTTAACCCACTCAGAAACTCAAATAGCATTCAGTGAGAGCAGAGTGGGTTTACATAATTTCCCATGATTTCTCTTACAGAAGAGATGCAAAGTAGTTCTATAGGACCTGTTTGTAATGCCATGGAAAAGTGTTTGGTTTCACTTTTCAGATTCTGGATGGTCTCAGTATAGGGACCTGAAAGTGATGTATGTTTGAGTTTCTGTTTGGAGAAAATCCCTGCCTGTAATGTGGGGTTTCCTAATTTGGTGGCTTTTGGCTCTGAAATCAGGTTTGCAGAGAAGCTGCTCTTGCTTTACACTCTGTGCAGCATCTCAATGTGCTGAACACAGGCTGGTCGGAGATGGCTTATCAACAAGTAATGTGACTGATTTCTCTAAATGTGCAAGAGGTTACAGGCAGACTTGGCTGCCTCCACATGAGAAGAAAAGATTTGATTTCTCTCCAGTTGCACTTTCTGGCCCCAGAGATCAAGAGGCATCCTTCACATCAGCTTTATTATTTAATTCTGTAATGATTGTTACTGCAGGCAGATAGCCCTTTTCCATTGAAGACTTGTGGCTGCAAAACAGGATTTGGAAGATTGAAACAGTCTTCTGGAATGTACAGCTTCTGCATGAGTCTGCATCACACAGAGACCATAACTGGTGCTCCAGGCTCAGTTTTTGCAGTGGTCTTGATGAGGTGGAACTCTCAGGGTTAGACAAGTTGAGAGCAGGGGGTTTTTACTGACAGGAATGAGACCTGCACCCTCAGCTCCTTGGCCACATGTGTGTGATACAAACGTAATGCTGGTACAATACTGTCAGTATGCTTTTTTGGTCACCTAGAAACTATACCTGTGTAGAAGACACAAAGGTTCTGCCAAGAAGTCTTGTAGCTGAGTTTTGTCGTCTCTTGCATTTTTAATCTCAGTCCTTGGGCTGTTTTATGTCTTGGATCTCACAAAACTGCACGTAAGCACAGGAATGGGTTTTCTTGGGAAAATCCCAGTGATCAGTAGGAGTCTTCAGCTACATGATGCAAGTGCTTGAGCTGAAGTGAATCTGCTCTGCCCTCGATAAATCCCTGCTCTGTTCCCAGTGCAGGGTAGCGTGTTGTAGAGCCAGGCATGTCCTTGCTGCAGCAACTGCTGTCTTCTGAGACAGGGTGGTAACAAGAGACGTTTGCTTGCTCTTCTGGGAGCAATGCCATTCGTGTAACTGACCTTAGTCTGTGGGCTACGATTATTTAAGCAGATCATAAATATTGTGGTTTAGAGAATGCCGTGGCAAATGACTGCAGGGTGAAGGCTGAGTGCTGCTGTAACATACCCACATACAGTCAGTATCATGAGCAGGCATGTAGAGAACGTAAAGACACATGAGCTGCCGAATTTGTTTCATAAAGATGAACAGAAAACCTTTCTTTTCTTGTCCGCCTGGCCCTCTGGCTCCATAAAACTTGGGCTGCATGCAAAGGCATATGCTGATCTAGAAGTGAAACTGTAGCCAGGTGTTTAGTGGCTCAGTAATCCTATTTGGTTGGTTGTCTGCTTCTCTTTCTGGGAATAAAACTTCCCATAGCTGTTGAATAGGGGCAGAGCACCCCTGGTCCAGGTGTCATGACTAGATGCTTAAGTGGAAGGGGCTGGCCTGGGATTCTCCTCTCACTACATGCACCTTGCTTTTGGGACCTCTTCTTGCATTCTCAGTCACGTGAGAGCCTGGCTGTGGTGATGCTTCCCTGGAGATCCTACACTAGACTGGTAGTGGGATTTTCTTGGAAGGCTGACCAGTGCCAAGGGAAGGGTTTGTGCGCCACAGCGCAACAAGCAGCACTGCAAGTCCCCCTTAGTCCAGATTCAGTCCTTTTATTCTGCTGTCTGGCTTTTCTGACTGCTGTGAATGGCAGGACGGCACAGAGAAGTTAATACTCGGTGCTGGGATCTCTGCAGTCTTCCCACAACTAACTTAGTCTCGCCCTACGGGCAAGACTGGCCGACTGGTCATCTGGCTGCTGACCACTGGAAGATGGTGTTTGCTGTCGTTGCCTGTCAGTATTTGGTTCATCAGTTTGGTTGCAGTGATTTGTTAGACAGAGATGGTATTCAGACTTTGGAAACGCTTGTGGTGGCATGAAATGTAGTATTAGGGCAATGAGTAGATGGACCAGCTTAAGTTTCACAGAAGAAAGGCAAAAAAGCTCTTTGCACTGGCAAATGTAAAACAGGTCTGTTCATGTTGGCAAACACTTTTAGCCTGCTTCTGAACCCATAAATGCAGGAGTAGTATCTTGAGTAGCAGCTTTCAAATCCATTTAACCCTGTTTAACAACAATTGTTGAATAGATCCTCTTGAATTAGGATGTGGTAGATGCCCTTTGGCTTGTTTTTTGAGCAATAACCAGCCCAGGTCAGTCCGTTTAGATTTTTCTTGTACAGTTAGTGTTTTGATAATAAGAAATAAGTGTAGTTATACTGTGGCGTCATATGGGCACTGTTCATAAAATGAGCAATTTAATGGCCTTAACTGAAATTGTTTTTTTCCAATTTTTCATTGTAATTGTTGCTTGTTTATCTTTTTATTTTTTTTCTTTTTTACTTGTTCTGTTTCTTAACTAAAGTATTTTGCTTTTTCCAGGCTCACATTAAATTTCCCATTGACTATCCATATTCACCACCTACCTTCAGGTTCCTGACCAAAATGTGGCACCCCAACATTTATGAGGTAAGGTGCTTTTTAAGCAACTTTCTCTCAGGCATGTGAGAAGGCTTTCTACTTCCTTAAACTTTTGGAATTATTGAAGATATTAAAGTCTCTAACTGTAAGTGAAGTGGTTATCATCAAATAAAGTTGGTGTTACATGTCGGCCTCATTGCTGGGCAGTTAAATCTAAATGTTGTAGGGAATGCTGTTCTTGTAGGTTGGGATGGAGCCATTCTCATACCTGCAGCAGGCAGCCCCAGCTGAAGTGCCCTGTCATCAGCATCGGCAATTTTAGGGGTTTCTTAGATCAATCATCTGACAGTCTCCTGACTTGAGTTTTGGACTCGGCACGTATCCAAGGATGGTGTTTCTCTTTAAGGCTCTATTTCAGTTACATGGGAGTTGATCTTTAAATAAAGATAACTTTGAGACCTGCAGATCCGTACTGTGGATGTTGATTCTGAATCCAGAAATTCTCATGCAGGAGGTGAGTGGGAAATGGTTACCGAACTGGTATGTACAAAATGAGTCTTGGAAAGGGCCTCTCCCAGTCCTGGTGGGAAAGATGAAAAATTGGCTCTAGAATCAACTGAAGGTAGGAGGAGAAACTCACCCAGAACTTGCTGGGTGTATTTTGGGGTTACTCTTCAAATACTCCATCTCTTGGCTTTGTATTCATAGCAGTGTTTCTTGGAGCTGAGGGAATCTGAAGCAGCTTGCAGGCTGTTTTGGAAACAACATTCAAGCAACAACGATGGGGCACTGGGATAACTCCAAATGAAACTGAGACTAAATCAGCAAAGGGCTTGAGGTTTGAGGGTTTGTCAGGAGGGGGAAAAATCCTTTCAGTGTAAGGAAGATGAAAGAAAGTAGCAGTTTACAGAACCTGCTGGTGGGGCTATATGGAGAGGATGGGGCTGATATTCCAGTTCTCAGCAGTGACACTTGGAAACTCGTGTGTCTTCCCCATCTCCAGTTTAATTAGGTCATCTAGCTGAATTTTGGTAAAACTGCATTAACTTACTCTTTATTTTTATGACATAAGAGTTCTAAGTAGAGGTATAGGCTGTTTCCCATTGGCAGATGAATACCTTGTCCTCCTTGCTTTCTGGCCCCCCTCCTGGGTTCTAAGCAAAGGCTCTTCCCTTGACCACAATGATCCCTAAAACCTTGCGCTGATCTCATCAGGCTCCATGACACTTTTACCCTTCCAGCCTCTAATGCAGTGTTGTCCTGCTTCAACTCCCAAACACGTAACAATGGTTGATGCAAGAGAGAAACTTCTCGTGTCCTTGCTTCCCTTTCTACTTTCGTATTGCCAAATAGTTGCTCATCCACATGCTGCTGAGCTGTTTACTTGAGAAACTTCCCCAAGTGTTGTGATGTTTTCTCCTGGCCACCAGCATTGTATTACCCCAGGAGATGGATAAAGGAAAAAACTCAATAAATTCAGGGAAATCAATAAAACCAGCATAGGCTGTGAACATAATCTTGACATTAGTAAGGTTATCTTCACCTTAACTTTATATTAAAGAATATCTTTAGATTGCACAAGCCCACTGGAGTCATAAAAAGCAAACTGCCTTGTTAGGGCAAACTGTTCCAGCAACATAAGTGCAAGCTTGGGTATTCAGCAGCGCCAGGTAATATGTTGCTGTGCGTAATTGTGTTCCTGACAAAAGCCTGCTTCAGAATGACAAGGGCTTGCTAGGTTAGCATACCTGGCAGGGTTAGTGAGCCACTGAAATCTGGATACTGATCACAGCCTCCAACATTGAAGTAGGATATTATTTGGCTGCAAAACAAATATCATTGTTTATTGAAGGTGAGTTGAAATGTTTGGGAGGGCCTTCATGTGAGCTGCTGCTACCTGTAGGTGTGATCACTGGCTCAGGCTCAAAGGCACGGATGCTATCACTGAGCAGTACTAATTTGTGCTCTGGCTCCTGTGTGTTGAGCAGTGTTGGAGGGTTGTCAGGATGCAGCTGAGACCAGATGCATGGGGAGCTGCTGCCTGCAATCTCAAACAGAACTGATCCTCTGTCATCAACCTGTGCCTTGGATCAGGGTGACAGGGTCAGCATGAGTGCAGTTTCTGCTGAGGCTGTGCCACCTGAAGGTGTGGGTCATCCCACCAGCCAGGAAGCCAGAGAGGCCAACATCTGCTGGCAACCCTTGGGCCCTTTTTGCACATTCATCCCATCCTGACATAAGACACTGGGATCTCATGAGTCCCTGGAGTCAACTTTAGTGGAGAATATCAGCTGTGGTGAATACTGCAATAGTACTCCTACAAAGTAATTGTGTCAGGGTGCTGTTGCTGATGGAGAGTTGGTTTTACAGGCTTCCTAAAGTGTTTATAAATGGGAGCTTATAAAGCTTTAAATCTATATTTGGGCTGTGACATTGGTGAGTAAAACACAGATTGAGGATTATGTGGCTGTATGACTTCCATATGCTGCCAGAATATTCTTCCTCTCTTGCATGCTGGAAGGCATTTTCACTGAAACCTTCAGAGAGCATCCCCTGCTTTTTTCTCCTACTATTTCAAGCAGCTGTGTCCTAAGGGAGCAGTGTAAGCCTACCCTGCACTGTCTGTTCAACCTCCTTGTGTCCTGGGAGGACCATTGTTTTGATACCTGAGCTGGTAGAGAGAGTGCTGAGTCCTTCAATTCAGAAATTCCTGTAGCTAACTCGATACCACTGGGAACAAGAAAACTTTTTAACCCTGCTTTGGGTCTCCTGTGACTAAAGCTGATGTCTGTCACTGTGACAGTACATGCTGTCTCGAAACCAATTTAGTTTTCTGTGTTTTATTACTGTTCCTGCTTGCTCTGCTACATTCTTTAAACCTTTTGACTTGAGATTGCTTTGTACCAATTTTCAGACTAACCCTGTTTAAAAAGGGAAACTTTTGAGTGTATAAATAGAATAGACCCAGGAAGAATTGAGAACCATTTCCAGTTCTTGCACATTTTTACTGGCACGTGGGGTGTTCATATCAACCAGGTTAAACTGCTTGTAACATAGAGGGTGGAATCATCAGACCTCTGCCTCAAACCAGGTAGTTCTCAATTTCTGTTTCTGTCTTGCAGAATGGAGATGTATGTATTTCAATTCTTCACCCACCTGTAGATGACCCACAAAGTGGAGAGCTGCCATCTGAGAGGTGGAACCCTACCCAAAATGTCAGGTAACTGTAAATCTCATGTGCAACAGTGACCTCAAAGGATACTGTCGTCTCCAAGATTAAGGCTTGTGTTGGGAGGGCTTTGAAAGGAAATTTGGGGGGGTTTAGGGCTTGATTCAAATGGGAACCAGACTTACTAAGCTTTCTGAAGGTACTGGAGTTGCAGTGTGTTTTGATACTGGGCTAACAGTGTGGAGCCTTCTGTCCTGTTCACAGGGTTTCATGCTCTTTAAGCAAATTCTCCAGTGTCCTAGCCTTTCCCAGTCCATGTTGTCCTACACTTAAGGTTTTCAAACTCCCCCAAGGTAATGCTTCTGGAAAAGAGTATTCAGACCCAGTAGGAGTAACTTAGTACATATATCTGCCTACTAGGCATGAATTTGCCTTGCAGTATTTGTCTGACTCCTGCCCTGCAGTGTGGTGTGTTGAACAGTTAGCCAGGTAGTTTTCTTCCTGCCAAAAAGAAATGAAAGATCACTGAGTACCAGAGGCATTCAAGGCTAACCCCTCCGTGCTTTGAAAACCAACTGAATTTCATTCTCATTTTAAGATGCTACCATAAAGAACTGACTAGGTGACAAGTCTCAACTCATAGCTAGGGGACAGCTCTGGGTATTAATTACTTATATCGCGCACACAGTTTGAACATTTCCTTATATACAATCCTAAAGATTGACATGAAACTTCTTATGGCGCTAGTTCTGATTTCTGCTCTCCTTTACCACGTTGCAGTCTTTGGTTCTTACTCTATTGGAACACGTAGGGCTTAAGGGTGACATTTGGGGAGCAAACATTCCTCAGATCTATCTGCCAGTGGAAATAAACCTTGTTCTTAACTGCTAGCCTGCTACCAGCATCACCTGTTGGGCTGAGTGCTGATAGCAACACATCCTGCTGGGTTCCCATCTGGCTTTGCATAGCTCTGGAGTGTTAGACAGGAGGCAGCAGGGCTGAAGGTGTGGAAGGGGAACATGCTTGTAATGAGCTGCTTGTGTAACCGAGGGCTTCTCTTCAGCTGCTGAGTGTTGTAAATCCTGCTGAGTATTGACCGTTTGCTGCAGATAACTGTGGTTGAAGTGTCTGGCAGGGGGAATGTCATTCTTCATCTTTGAGAGCATTTTTGCTTTCACGTCTATGATACCAAGTATGCTCATTAATTTCTTTAAACACAGTCAGTATGGACTTTCCCATCACTCAGAGCTAGATGAGGCAGGCAAATATCCAGCAAAATGTGAAGGAATGCAGCCATGATCTGTGACAGAGAATACTGCTTTTCTTACGTCCTGGATCCAGTAAAGCTGAGGAAGAGGTGGCAGGGTTTAGAGTTCCATTTAGTTGCCCTTTTTCATATGTCCCTTGTCTCCCATCTGTCCTTTGAGGTGCACAGGCCGGAACTGAGCATAGTCTTCAAGATGTTGGTACATCTGTATCTTGTGAGGATAGGTGATGTCCTGTCTAACTATTGCTTTGTTTCCTGAGGATGCCCATTTTGGCTTTTTTTAGCTGCCTAAGATCTAGATGGTTCCTGCAACCAGCTCAATGCACTAACACAACTGTCAGTAGAGTCTAAGCAAAAAACTGCTTTATTCTGGAGAGCAAAAACATGCTTGGACAAATATA
The DNA here is from genome assembly GCF_000696875.1 of Nestor notabilis. Lineage (NCBI taxonomy): Eukaryota > Metazoa > Chordata > Aves > Psittaciformes > Psittacidae > Nestor > Nestor notabilis. Next base: position 22,677 of record NW_009911074.1, read on the forward strand.
CACCTACCTCTAGAGGTGGCTTTGAAAGGCTGCAATGTGGATAGCAGCTGGAACAAAAGAAAATCCTTTTCCAACAAGGTGTATTACAGGATGTACTTTGGAGCACCAGTCTGTGCTGGTTTTGATGAAATTCAGTATCTGTTTTCAGTGAAATTCATCTGTGTCTAAGCCTTTTGTTGATACATGGAGAGGAAAAAACACATAACAGGTCTGTTTCTTTGAGCCTCTACCATCTGGAGAGAGCAGCCAGCAAAGGGATGTAGAGGGACTCACTCTGAAGACAGCAGCTCTGTAAACACTTCAAACAGCTCACTGTTCCCCAGAATGGGGTGAAAGATGCAAGAAAGCAGGAGGCAGGCTTGAAATCCCCACTGGTCATGCAATCAACTTACATGAGATAACATGCTAGCATAACCTCACCTGAGAGATTCCTGACAGTATTGCAGAGGGTCAGCCTGTGTCGAGTCCATCTGATGCTGAGGACGATTTCAGCTGAACTCTTTTGTGGTTTTGGTCCTGCCAGATCCTAACACGGGATCACCTTGTTTACCCACAATAGCAGGGTTTGATTTAGAGCTCAAACCCTGTTCAGCTCTTAAGGTATTGCAGTGATGAAGCTGATCTAATGTGTTGGTCAGGAATGAGGAGTGCAGCGTGTAACAGACAGTTGCCTCGGTGTATTTAAGTAGCTTTGCAGTGACTTTGGAGTCTAGGGCGCTGCAGTGGAAATTGGCTTCTCCTCACTTTGTTGGTGGCAGTGTGGTAGAGCAGAAGCTTAATCCAGGTAGGAACTCCTGTCCTTGGTCTTCCCTAGACTTCGCTTGCCCTACAGTAATCTGCTACAAGGATGCTTGAGCCCGCATGGTGTCTTCACACCTGTTTGCTGAGAATCGAAGGATTTTAAATAAACTCTTGAGACAAAGTAGAAGATGGTTTGGATTCTGCCCATCATTCCAGTCTGACCAGTTTTTTTCCAGAGCTGCTCTTTTCTTTTTCTACTGAATTATATCATTTGGAAAATAAATTGTGTAAGACTCTCCTGATGGCTGTGCTGAACAGCCTGGCCAGACACAAGTGTTTAGTTTCAAAACCTTTCAAGAAACTCAGCATCCAAATGACCAAGCATTTCCTGGATATATGATCTGGTAGATCTGCTCAGCACATGCTGCTCTGAATGTGCCCCTAAATCAATGCAAGTACAGCAGGACCTCTAGTCTCCTTTAATCAAGTTCTGTAAAGCAGACCTATATTTCAAGACATATTCCTTGTCTCTTGTTATTCCCTTCCATTTGAATCGAGAGCTGTTGACATCAGAACCACTTTGGACATGTGAAGCTGTTGTGGTGGTTGCTGCAGCCAGAGAGCCGGCTGTGCAGAGCCACCCGATGGGACTTACTGAGTTTTGTGCTGGTTGTGGCAATGTGTGAGCAGCAAAGGGCTGAATCTCTGAAATGCAAAAGGTTGTAGGAAATGCATGAGGAGGGTCTGGGTCGGGGAGGTGGTGTTTGCCCCAGTAAATACCAGCAGGGCAGTTAGCAGCTTGGTGCTGCTCCAGACATGAAGCCAGGCAGTCTGCCTGCAAGGGTCTGTGTGAATGGCTTCTGCTGGCTTTGCTGCGTACCTGCAGCCAAACCCTGCTGGGCCCTGGGCAGCTTGCCTGGATATAGAAAAACAGCTGCACAGTCTTCCCCTTGCTGTGCTCGAGTGCTGCTACAGCAGTCTGAGGGGCTGACCATCCATGGTAGTGTGGACAGGATCCTGACTTTGCTTGCTGCCCTGTCACAGGCATAGACATGGTGGTCTGTAGTCAGATGAGATCACAGAATCACAGACTGGTTTGGGTGGAAGGGACCTTAAATCTCATCCAGTTCCAACCCCTGCCACGGGCAGGGACACCTTCCACTAGAGCAGGTTGCTCCAAGCCCCTGTGTCCAACCTGGCCTTGAACACTGCCAGGGATGGGGCAGCCACAGCTTCTCTGGGCACCCTGTGCCAGCACCTCAGCACCCTCACAGGGAAGAGCTTCTGCCCAGGAGCTCATCTCAATCTCCCCTCTGTCAGGTTGAAGCCATTCCCCCTTGTCCTGTCCCCCTTGTCAGAAGTCCCTCTCCAGATTTCTGTAGGCCCCATTTAAGCACTGAAAGGCTGCTGTTGAGCTCCTTGAGGTTTGTGTTGTGTCATTCTTCCTATACCAGTGGCCAGCATCTAAAGTTCCTAAATATCTACTTTCACTTCAAATAATATCCTTAGTTATCCTTAGCTTAAGGTATGACTTAAAACAAGTTCCTGACCTAAAGAAGTTGTCGGCATCCAGAACCTGAGAATGTGTTAGCTCTGACTGCTGTTGTGGTTACCTTTTCCAGGACTATCTTACTGAGTGTAATCTCTTTGCTTAATGAGCCCAACACATTCTCTCCTGCCAATGTGGATGCATCAGTCATGTTCAGGAAATGGAGGGACAGTAAAGGAAAAGACAAGGAGTACGCTGAAATCATAAGGTAAGCTCTGTCATGGGTGATGCCACCAGCCTCCAGCTTTGAATCCTGTAAAACAGGCTGCTTGCAGAATTTGCTGAAACCAGCTTCTCAATGTGGTTGTTTGTTTGGAAATGAATTCTGTCATCGTATTCCAAGTCCACACTTCTGGTCCCTCTAGGATTCCCAGCACACAGAAGCAGTGCAAACTTCTGGAGCAGAAGGACTAGGCTGATCAGTCTCTAAATTCTTTTTTCATACTAATCTGGCATGATGCTCTGCAAAACCTATTGGCTGCTAGTAAATCCCAGTTGAAGTCCCTTCTTGCCTTTGAGCACTGCCTGCATTGCTTGGGATGTGATTCAAACTGACTGCATCTTACTAATTGTGTGCTTAATGCACTCATGAATCATAATCTTGTCCCTCCGATTTGAAGGCGTATCAGTGGGATTTGGCAAGTGCTTGCAAAGCTGGGTTTGATTAGCTGGAAGCACTGCTCAGTCTTGACTGTCCTTCGCTGAGAAGTTCATGGTTCATCAGGTGCTGTAGGGAGATGATGTGAACTTGAGCGAGGTTGCTGTGGAGCAGCAGATGGGCAGCCCATACTGCAGTGGGACTGGGGCAAGAACACATCTGCACTGACTCCACTAGCTGGACGTGCAGGGTGTACCCCTGGCTGGAGCTGTGCAGGGCAGTCAGCGTGCCGAGAGCCTCGTTGGGAGGTTGTCTTAGTCCCCTCCAGTGCCCTTGGCTTCAGCAGAGCTGGATGTAGTCAATCAGCAGGGTATGGCAAATGATACGGGTGAAGGGGCAGGCTGCCATCTGTTCCTCACCCTGCTGGTCCCTCAGAGCCAGAGCCTGTCCTGGGGCAAGAGAAAACACTTGTCTTCTGTCAGCCCCAGCAGCACCAGGGTCACGGCAGCATCTCGGTGTGCAGCCATGTGCTCCGAATGCTGTTACCCTCCAGTAGGAGCTCAGAGCTGGGAGATAGCTGTGGGAATCTCACTTTGGAGCATGCTGGGGTACAGCCATCAGAGGTGGAGTCAATAAATCATCGTAGGAAATCCCTGACCGTCCCTTCCCTAGCAGATGTGATGGAATTCGCTCTGAGCTCTGGCAGGTCTCTCATGCGGGGTCCTGTAGAATAACTGATTTCGTATGTTGCTGGACACATGTGTGCTGCAGACACGCTTGGAGCACTCCCAAGCCCGGGGCTGCAGGAACTAGATCTGTTTCTAGTGCTGCTCGTGATGCTTCAGCCAAACATCAGCTCTGCTGGCGCTGAGGTGCCAGGAGGGCTGGGGCTGGCCAGGCCGGAGCTGCGCTGCCGCTGGCACGCAGCCTTGCTCACTCTGTGTGTCCCCCTCCCTGCAGGAAACAGGTTTTGGCTACCAAAGCTGAGGCAGAGAAGGATGGCGTGAAGGTCCCCACTACGCTGGCAGAGTACTGCATCAAAACTAAAGTGCCTTCCAATGACAACAGTTCGGATTTGCTTTACGACGACTTGTACGACGACGACATTGACGACGAAGACGAGGAGGAGGAGGATGCCGACTGTTACGATGATGATGATTCTGGCAACGAGGAGTCGTGACCTGCTCCCCCATGCCCCTGTACTGCCCTGCCGACTCAGGCCAGAAGGGAGCAGCGGTAACATAGCAGCAGTCCAGCAAAAAAGTGGGGGGGGAGGGCCCAAAAAAAAAAACAAACTCTTGTCTCCTGCTGTCTCCCGTTGTATGGATCTGTTTGCTCCTTTTTTATGGACCTCTTAGAGACCCTCCACAGAATGTCTGAATTCTTGCATTCTTAACCCTTTCATCACTGTATTAAGATTTCTTTTTGAAAAAAAGAAAAAAAAAAACCCCTTTTCACTTCTCTACGAAACAGCTCACAGTGAAAACAGGTTTGCTCGCGTTTAGATTCTTGAATTGCAGTCTTGCATTGAGATGTTTAATGTATTTAAAGCTGGAATAAACCCACTGGAAGCTGGGTTGGGGTTTTTTTGGTTGTTGTTTTTTTTTTCTGGGGAGCTCAAGTGCTGCATTTACTGGGGAATTAAAAACAAAACAAAACCCACATAAAGCAAATTGCCAAGGTTTAGCTGCTCCATTTACAATAATAGCGTGTGTACATTCGTTTAGCCTTGTGGTGGTGGCTTTTCCTTTATAAGGTGTGGGGCGGAGAGTGTAAAGCTACTGTGTGTCGAGCTTGATGGGATATCACTGAAAGGTACAGTATTCCTTTTCCAGCCTGCTCAAGATAGGAAATAGCTGGTCCCTGGAGCCCCAGAGGGCACAATCAGCTTTGTCTCTGAAAAAGGCTTGTGATATGAACCCTAAAATAAACACTTAACACTTCATGTCTGTACAACTGAGCCCTGGGTTGCTATTTATTTTATGGTTTATTCTTTTTCAGACTAGGTTGGGGTTGGGAAAGCTCAGTTTAGCCACGCTGCTGATGCCTGGTGGAGCTGCCCCTCTGTGGAGGGAGGAGAACAGATACACATCCCGCTGCCCCGCAGGTCAGCCTTCATCCTCAGCTACTTTTTGGCAGGGGGGGGATACCAATAGACTCCTGCCTCAGTGTTTGCTAGCAGCCCTTGCTTCCTGCAGCCTATGTCCAGTGTTTGTGGTGTTTATGTAGGTCACACATTGGTAATTGCAGCTGTGGAGTTGGCAGAGATAAAGAACTGCCTTTGGTGCCTGACTGGGGTGGCCAGGCTGCCTCTGTGCCCGCAGCAGCTGCTGGGCATGGGGCGCAGGGGATGGATGTGTGCCAGGCTCTCCCCTGCCTTGTGTGCAGCCCACCGGAGGGGGGTACATGGTGCTTTCAGGCTATAAGAGAAGGCCAGCGGCAGGGTTAGACAGGCTATTTCGCAGCATGCTTCAGCCGGTGCACTAAGCTCAGCCTCCTGCATGTTTTTGGGAGCTCTTGGCAGAGCTTAGGGGGGGATCCGGCTTGCTCGTGTCTGCAGAACCCTCTTCCCCAGTCGCTCAGCACCCTCACCCTGTTACAGCGTGTTCGCTGCTCGTGTTCGCCTGTGGTGCAGTGGCCCCAGTTCACCCTTTGCATGCTCCTCCTGTGCCGAGCCTGCACCTCCAGCAGCGGGGCCGAGGTCCAAGACCTTCCATCCGCACAGGTACAGAGGTGGTTTTACCCTGACAGAGCTGCAGGCTCAGGCTCTTGCTTATGCCTCCCCTTGGTGTATCTCAGGGCTTTCAATGGTACGTCACCGGGGTGCTTTGCTGGGAGTAACCTTTGTTCCGTGATCAGGTCCGTGGCTGTGTTCTGGGGGCCGAGGAGGAGCGGGATGGGAGTGAGAGCCTGGGTGGAGAGCAGGGGAGGGCAGCCCTTGGGGCGGTGAAGGCTGGTGGGTGCTCTGCAAGTGAGCAGGGCAGACGTGTTTCCAAGACTCTGCCTGGCTGGGATGTGCTGCTGCAGGAACAGCCCCTGCGGTGACACCTTGTCCCCCAGTGCTCCTCAGTGCTCCCGTGACCCTCTGCCTCCTGCCTGCATGTTACCTGGGGAGGCAGCCAGACCCCTCCTGCAGCATCCCGCAAGTGCTGCCCCAGCTTATCCTTCTTCCAGCAAGGACAGGCTCAGCCCCTGTGTTTCTGATGCTGGAAGCGGGGGCTCTCCTGCACCAGCGATGGTGTGGGGCACCCCCAGTCCTGGGGCTACATGGGGATAGGGAAACCAACTTTCATGGTTCAGGTGCTGTTTGGAGGGTAAAGGAGCAGAGTGTGGCTGTGCTCATGGCTTGAAATGAGGATACTGCATCTTTCAGGATTCCCCTTGTACTTTTGACCGTCTTCACTGTATACTTTCCAGTGACTTGTATTTTCAAGCTTGGTGTTGTAAGATGCATTATCATGACTCTTCTGTTACCTTTTCTTTTTTAAACACAAAAGCAACCTATTTTGAGAGCTCCTACATTGAACAGACTGATTTCTCTTTCCCGCTGTCCTGTGCAGTGTCATTGCTTGTTGACTTGCTGGTTTCCTTTCTTCTGGAGATACAAACTGAAGTATGAGGGGTTGGTTTTTTTTTTTGAAACTATTTAAGAGATTGCAGAAGAAATGTTTACCTGATCTGTGTATTCTGGGGTTTTTATCTTAACTCTTTTCTCCTGTCGCGGCTGATATTGGCGTTTACATTTGCAACTACAGGCCCCTTCAAATGCAGTTTTCAACCATTCTGAAACCAGCAGGGTACACTAGATTTCTAAGTAGTTTTCCTAGGTGAAAGCCCAGATGTTTTTCCTTTTTTTCTTTTTCTCTTCAGTATAATTTACCAGAAATAATTAACTGATGCATTTTTGTGTTGTCTTCCCCTTCAGTAGTTATATTTTGTCTTTTCTGCACATCTGTCTACTAATAAAAATGTGAAATGAAGATGTCCCTGGCCTGTTCCTTCACTGTTAATCGGGCTCGTTCGGTTACGTGGGTTACATAAAGGCTTAGGTAACATCTGTTCCCAGGTTCAGTATCAATGCCATACACGTAATTAGCTGCAAGGTGATGGGAAGATAAAGCTGCTGTTTGACAGATGCTTGCCTAAGCCCCAGACTAAAAGGATGAACTGATTTAGAGAAGGGCTTTGACAACAGGCCCTGGGCTTTGCTGTTGAGAAACCTAAAACCAGCAGGATGATGGTTCAGTGTCTCATGTGCCCCCAGCAGGGGTGCAGGACATGTGGCAGAGCTGCTGCTGCCATGGGGCTGGGGTTCTGTGGGGTAGGAGCAGAGCTGGCGCAGGGGCTGGGACCTCATCCAGAAGCTTGGCAGAGGAATTGAGATCATCACCCAGTTCCATGGGGAGCTCAATGGGTTGCTGTGACCTCCAGAGTGAGGAGGTTTGTTTTGCAGTGCTGGGCTGCTGCAGCCAGGCTAAAATTAGCAGGGCACATGTGCAGGAGCTGCACTTGGCATCGTGTGCAGCACAGCAACTGCTGAGTCAAATGTGGCTGTGGCTCGAGTGCTCTGGGTTCACCGCCTTGCTGGGGGAGTGGTGGTGTCATTTCAGGAGTTTCAAAATTGGGCAACGGGTCTGAGAGGGATGGCGACTGGCTTGTACCTCCTGCCTGGCGGCTCCATCCAGCAGACACAAGAGGCAGGACACAATCTCCAGCCCAGCCTGAACCCCCCCATACTGCCCCTTTCTTTGATGGCCAAGTGCCCATGAGCAGCTTTGGCTCTATCATCAGTGTGGGGAAGGAACACGGGCCTAGGGAAGTGCTGCAGAAGAGCCCAGCAGATCCAGTAGCATAAGGAAATGGGAAAACATCCTGTTTAGTCTGGCCTGCAGGGTGCAGAGCACCCCAGGGCAGGTGGGAAGGGGCATTTGCTGCTTTGTTCTGGGTAAGAGGCAGGAGCTGAAGGCCATCACAACCCATGGCCACCAGGAGTGGAAGTGCTGCCCTTTCAGTGCCCACAGCCATGGCCAAGGATGGACACTGCCGCTGGGTGAGCAGCAGAGCACTGGCTGCAGTCAGCCCTTGCCAGAGGTCTGCCTGGCAGCTGCTCTGCAACAAGCCTAAGAGGGCTGCTGTGCACCAGCACCAGCACTAAGTGTTCCTTTTGTCACTGTGTGGAACCTGGCACATAAGCAAGGACTGACCTACACCTATAAGCAACACAAGCGTGTGCTGCAGGCTTTGGGGAGTGTTTTCCGGAGCATCTCCTGTGAGGCAGCAGCCCTGAAGCAGCTGAAGGAGGTGCCATTGCTGTCAGCCCTTGTACGACCTGGCGGCAGGGCCCCCGCCCCCCGGCACAATTTTGTCCCGGGCGCCAGGCCCCCAGCCTGCAGAAACATTTGTGCCCTCCTTGACATTCAGACCCTGAAGCTGGTGGCACTGGGACAGCAGCTGCCAAGGGATCGCAGCAGTTCAATCAGTATCAGAAGTTCAACCAGTATCAAAACCTGAGCTGGGGCAGAGGAATGCCAGTGCTGCTCATGGTGTGCTGCTCAGAGGTGAGGGGAGAGCTGAGCAACACACTGACTCTGGATCCTACAAGACCTGAGCGCTGGTGAAAGTGTAACTCTAAGAACAGAAAGTGGTTTTCATGGTAGAAACAGACTCATCATTGTTTCTTCTTCTGGGTCTTGAAACAGATGTGGGAAGTGCAAAGAAGCCCCTTCCCTGCTGTGTGGACACGTACAGCTTCACCTCTACACAGCCTCTGCTGCCTGGGGCCAGGATGCTCAGGGTGAACTGGGGAAGGGGCTGTCCCTCTCTGACTGTGCTGGTGGAGGCCATGGACCTCACAGCAGTCCTGCCTTACCCATGCCATCTGCTCCATGGGGATTTGCACAGAGCACAGGGCCAGAGGACACCACAGGCACAGATGGATGAGCATGGCCTGAGTCAGGGTGCTGCCCAGGGTGCCGTCTGACTGAGCACTAAGGTGCACTCACCTTACCCATGGTATTCAGCTTCCCCTGCAGCTCCATGTCCTGCTCTTACCCTCCCAGCTCAGCAGTTCTTCAGAGAAGCAGGTGTAAAGGGGCAGGCTGTGAAAGCAAAACTGGTTCTGGAACCCTTTAAAATGCAAACAAACACTAGTGATATACTCAGATCTTTATTAGGTGGAGAAAGGGGTAGAAAGAAATGAAACCTCTGAAACATTCACCGCACTGGTGTAGGACAAGAAGGACCAGGAGTTGCCTCCACAGGGTCTCTGTTTTAAAAAAGTGGGAGGGATAGGTGAAGTTTCCATCCAGTAGCTCTGGCTTTCCTGGGCAGGGTGTCTCAGGGCAAAAAGAGGTACAAGACACAGCTTATACTTTTATTTAAGAAACCGCTACACAGTTTTTGCCTCTAATGATGCAAAGGAGGTTCCAGGACACACTGAGCCATCCACAGTCTCTTGCTAGAGAAACAGAAGAAAAAAAAACCCAAAACCCAAAAATAACCCAAGAAAAGAAACCCCTTTTATTTTTATTATTCAAAAAAATTGAAAAGAAAAATGTGAGGCTGCAGCTCAAGGCCACAGTGACCAAACTGCCCACAAGACTTCATCTTCCACAGCAGGAGGGAGGCGGGAGACAAAAGAAAGGGGAAGGCCCACAAAATATGATTTTTTTTGTTTGTTCTTTCCCCCCCCACCTCACCCTGTTTAAATGACAGCTATATTGGGGGCTGAGGGGAGAAATCAAACCAACAGGACACATCCTGATTCGTTTGGGTGGAAAGGGGCAGGCCTCCTTGTTTGCCTGAATTTAGAACTGCATTAAATAAATGGGCTCCAGCTCCAAAAAAGAAAAAAAAAAAAAAAAAAAAAAGGTACAGTTTGTCTTTGACAGAGTTATAAAGCCCATAGAGCTTAAAGAAAGAACAAGGAAGGATGCCCTGGTACAGATGGGAAATGAATAATTAGTTTTCCTACAAAGAAAATAAAACAGGCTGCAAGATGCAGAAAAACCACATTTAGGCTCTATTACATTTACAAATACATACATAAATATATTACATACAACAGCAACTCAAAGAGGAAGCAGGCGAGTCACACAGAGGATGGATGGCTGGCTGCAGTTCTCCCCGCACAGATGTTTGGCTGAGCAGTTACTTCTCCTAATAATTCCAGGAATGGGCTTCGGCTTCTTTTTTTTTCTTTTTTCTCTTTTCTTTCACTTTTTCTTGTTTCTTTTTCTCCTCCTCTCCTTCCACTCTCTCCCTCCTCCCCGGTGTCGGATTTAGTTTGTCCAGTATGGAGAAGTGCCATAGGCGGGTTTGGTAGCCTGAGACTTTTGCTGCATGGTGCTGGGTTGGTTGCGTTGGCCAGATCCACCCTAGAAACAGGAAACGAAGGAGACGGAGGCATCAGCTGCTGTAGGAAGAAGAGTGCATCTGAACATCACCAGAGGAGCTGCCACCCCAGGGGACAGCCCTAGTGCCCACCAACACAGCGATGCTCCCCCTGAATTGACCCGCTGCTGCCCTGCATCTCTGTGTCTCACAATCCAGGATGAGCAGCCACAGAGACACCGAAGCAGAAACGTGGGGATGCACCATACCACTGCCTCCCACCCAAGACAACTTCAAGCACAAGGAAGGAGAGGAGCAGGAGTAGGGACAGCAAAGGAGCTCCCTTCTCTCAAGGTGAACAAAGGTGGTGCACCAGCCAAGGACGTCACACACGCAGAGCAAGAAGTAATTTCCTATTTCTGGACTGTAAGGCAGGACATTCTGTTTTTTCAAGGAACATTGATAGTGAGGAAAGGAAACGCATGAGCTGGTGAAACCAAATCAGAGCTGATAAGCAATCTGCAATGGGATGCTGGACGTTATCTCCCAGGGCTACTGTACAAGTGCTCACGTCCTGCTCTGCTGACGCAGCACTTGCCTCAGCCTCGCAGCTCACAGCCCATCTCTCCACACCCCACATCAGGATGGCCTCTTCACATACTCTCAGGCTAGCTGAGGCTGGCAGGGATCTCTTGAGGTATCTTGTCCAACCCCTGAGCCTATTGTTCTCCAGGCTCAGCAGTCCCAGCTCTCTCAGCCTTTCCTCACAGGAGGGATGCTGCAGTCCTTTCACCATCCTTGTGGACCTATGTTGGACTCTCCTTAGTATGTCCATGTCTCTCTCATACTGGGAACCCCAGAACTGGACACAGTACTCCAGCTGTAACCTCACCAGTGCTGAGCAGAGGGGAAGGATCAGGTCTCTTAACCTGCTGGCAGCGCCTTGCCTGATGCAGCCCAGGATTCCGTTGTCCTGTTGGCTCATGGTCAACATGGTGACCACCAGGACCCCCAGGGCCTTCTCTGCAAAGCTGCTTTGGCCCCCAGCATATACTAGCACATGGGGTTGTTCCTCCCCAGGGGCAGGACTCAGCACTTCCCCTTGCTGAACTTCCTGAGGTTCCCTCCCCAGCCTGGTCAACAGCAAGTCTGTCAATCCGCAATCACTGACAATCCCTTTTCCCAGTGAGCAAAACAAAGACCTAGAAGGAAGCAAAACCCTGCTAAACCCTCCTGGGATGCGGGGGAAGCAATCTGTTCTGAGGCATGCTGTAGAGGTAAGAAGGGGCAAACTCACCTGCCCATCTTGCTGAAGATGATGATGCAGCAACTGGGAATGAGGCTGCTGATGCGCAGGGAGGATATGGAGAAACGGGGCTGGAGCATAACCCGGGGCAGCACCAGGGTTCAGGGGCCCAGTCGATCCAAGAGCAGAGGGCAGGCTGAAAGGAGGTGGTGTACCAGCATGGAATCCCTGCTTGTCAAACGTCTGCATGGGAGGTGAGGGGGACAGTGTCAGAGGCTAATGTGAGCAGCCCCACAGCGAACAGGTAAGAACAAGAGTGGCCCAAACACATCACCTGAACCTTTCGTCAACCCCATGAGCAAGCACCTCAGCAGAGGAGTTCAGGAGTTTCAGCTCCTGTTCTCACCCATGTTTCTGCACTAATGTCTCCAACATTTTATTTCTATTTCCACAGCTACTGTGTTCCTTCTCTCACTGACCTTTTTTTACTCAGTGGGACATGGGATGGCAGCAGCTGCCTGAAATCAGTCCTTCACACATTGCAGGGGCTCAGCCTTGACCTACCAGGGCAGCCCAACAAAAATGCAAGAACAACTTGCAGTAAGATTTTCCTTCCCCTGGCCTCTGGTTGACCCCAAACACTAAGCATGTAGCTGAGAGATGGCTTCCTATTTGTAAGCGTGGATCACAGCCAGACACTAATTACCCTGGCTGAGGGTGCAGGGAGAAAACGGGAGCTGGACATAAGCCCACCACACGTTGTCAAGAGCCCTTTCTGTCTTCCCTGGGAAGCTGTATGCTGTGTATGGCCACAGGACAGCATAGCACAGGGGCCCTCAGGTATTTCGGGTAGTGCTGCGCCTGTGCAGGGGGGTTGGAACTAGATGATCTTAAGGTCCTTTCCAACCAAAACCATTCTGTGATTCTATGACTCTGTGTGCCAGCAGCTGCTGTCAGGAGCTGACAGGGCAGAAATGGTGGGACAGAGGGTGAGACTCCACTCCAACAGCAAACAGAACCAGAAATGCCATGGCCTGCTGACCCCGAGATCCTGCAAACACAAGGGGACCATCAGCCTGGCCTCAGGCCATCCAGGAGAAGAGCCCAGTGTTGCTCACCTGAGTCTTGTTATAGACTGAGCCACTGATATCAGGCACACCTGTGTTACTTGAGGTCACTGAAACACCTGGAAAACAAGAAACAAGCCACCAACAATAAGAAAGTCAAACACCACCCAGCACGAGCCAATGCTTTGCCATTGGCACCTCCAGTGGCCACAATGGGTGCACCATTACCCACAGCCACTGCTCCACATGTCACACTGCTACTGCTGGCCAGCCCTGAGGGACCCCTCTGCTCTCAGACCTGCTATGGGAACAGAAGGAAGGGCTTGGTTCCTCCCTTCTGCTGCAGCGCGGGAACCCGTCCCACTGGGATAAATCACCCATGTCCACAACCCAGCAGTCACTGCTTGGGTTCAAAGCACTTCACCAGGCAGCACTGGCTGCACCAAACACTCATATACACTCACAAAAAGCCAGCTTTCCCCTAGAATGAGGGATGCATTTGGCTCTACTGCAGTATTCAAGGGCTTTCCAGTAGTATGCTGAGCAAAGAGACTCAGCATCTGCTACACATTCCAGCCCTTTGTCCTTTCACATCCTGCAGAAGGGTGAGGTCTATAGTGCTCTTCTGATTCAGGCTGGCTTCCACCTGGACTAGCTACTGCCACAACAGGCTCAGAAACACTCACTTACCAGCAAGGTGGCTCTCAAACCAGGCACTTATTCACAGTCTTGTAAAGACTGTCTCCAATCATTCCACTTGGATCAGAATAAAACCAGTGGTTCCTTTGGCCAGTGAATCAGGATTGGACTTGGAGCGTGTGTACTGTGCTAAGGTTGCCCCTTTCTCAGGAAAAGGGGGCTCCTTTTTGGATTGCTCCTCCATAGAGGAGAGTGTCATTGTTGGCTGAAGACAGTCCAGTTGGTGTTTCAAATGCACAGCAAATGCTTGGTATTTGCTTAAGCTCAGGGATGAACTAGTTAGTGCTAAGCAGTTCAGTAAAAATTTCTCAGGTCTAACCAGCGTGTGCAGAATCAAGCTTTCATATAAGCTGTATAAATTCTCCAGCCTTTACAGTCAGAAAAGAAACATTTCCAGGCATGAAACAATGCAATGAGTTAACAGGGTATACGCACAGCAGGTGAAACAACAGCCCGGATGTGTGAACTGCCCTGCTTGCCCCTAACACGCAGCTGTCTTAGGTGCCTACCAAGAAACTCAAAATCTAGTCTTCATTTGGCAGAGGACCATTTCAGCAGCATCATCCAGCTGCTTAGGGTTCGAAAGCACAACACTGCTGCAGGACCACTATTCTTCAGCAAAGTAAACTTTGGCAGTGGAAACAGTTCACCACGTCTCCCGTGGATAACTGTGGACAAAGCTGCGCATCAGCCACACAGATCCTTACACAAAATTCAGCCACAAGGTTTAGAAGGAACAACTGGTCCACTAAAAAAAGCATTTTGTATACGGGAGATGGAGAAACAGCTTGGATCATGACCCTGTTTAGAGCTGGCTGCTGTGCTGACTGCACAGCACTGGGAATCGGCCTTACTAACTCCCACTGAAGACCACCCTCAAGTCTCATGTGTTACCTTTCCCAGGTCCAGTGCCAGCAGATTTGTTTTGTGCTTGAGATGACCCACTGTAGCCTCCTTTGCTGTAATCTCCAGCTGCCGTTCCCTGCGTTAAGTCATCATAGCCTGCCGGTGTGTACAAGACAAGGTGTTAAGAGTGTGCAAGCAGCTGGGCAGGCACTCACGTGAAAGGCGCAGTGGTGAGCATACCTGCCCCATAGCCGTGCTGCCCATAGCCACTCGCTTGCTGGAAAGGAGTCGACGCGGTGTTCAGGTTGACTCCATGCTGCTTTGCAGATGCTGGAGGTACCTGAACAAAGGAAGGGAACAAACGGCCCCGTTAACTGGGGAACAGAACATAAAACACAAGCTGCCTCTGCCATCTAGTGGGGAAAGCGCCTCCATGTCATGTGGGAAATTTACTATGGAGCTGGGAGCTCTGGGATGGCACAGGACATGGCACTTATGCTTCCAGCATTTTAAATTTCCTGTTTTTCTTGGGGAAGGGACGACAGCTGTTTTCTCGATCTTGCATGTTTTTGGAGATCCCTTGCAGGCTAGGGAAGATAATGCTACAGACCATTCTCATGAGACCCCACCTGAGTACTGGATCCACTTCTGGGGTCCCCAGTACAAGAGAGAGAGATGGAACTATTAGGGCAGGTCCAGAGAAGGGCCACAACGATGCTCAGAGGGCTGGAGCACCTCTCGTATGAAGTCAGGATGAGAGAGCTGGGCTGGGGTTGTTCAGCCTGGAGAAGAGAAGGCTCCAGGGATAACTTACTGAGACCTTTCAATACTTAAAGGGGGCTTATAGGACAGATGGAGAAAAACCTTTTACCAGGTCCTGTACTGACAGGACAAAGAGCAGTGGTTTTAAACTGAAAAAGAGTAGGTTTAAATTGGACATAAGGAAGGTATTTCTTACGACAAGGGTGGTGAGACCCTGGCACAGGGTGCCTAGAGAAGCTGTGGCTGCCCCATCCCTGGCAGTGTTCAAGGCCAGGTTGGACACAGGGGCTTGGAGTAACATGGTCTAGTGGAAAACATCCCTGCTCATTGCTGGGCAGTTGGACCAAATGACCTTCCCACACAAAGCATTCCATGATTCCAAGATGTAGAAAGTTTGGGCTGGAGAGAGCAAAACCAGAGAGGCACGAAGGGAGGGTTACAGCTTAGGCTGTCACACTTACAAACATGGTTGGCCCATACTGGAATGCACTGGGTACACCGGGCACACCAGCATAGTAAGGTAACCCAGTGTAGCTGTACCCTGGGGGCAGGGTTGGGTTGAGGAAGGGCTGCTGAGTCGTGTGGTGAGTCTGCGTCTGGTTCTGCTGCGGCTGGGCAAGCGTGGTCGCCGGAGCAGGGGAGGCAGAATCCCCACGGCCAAACTTCGTTACGTCACCTGCGAAAGGAGGAACTGATCAGAAAACCTATTCTACCTACTCTGAAAGTGGAGGACTCACAAGGCTCAAATCCTCTGAATACAAGTAGACCACTGCAGAATAGAGCACATCTTACACTTGAAAGCCTGCAGTTGTTCATGGGGAGCACTCTCCTGGTCTCTGCTCCTGATGGCCACAAGGACCTTGCATGTTTGTCGCACTGAGCTCTGTGCTGTGGCTAATCCACTGATAAAGTGGAGATAACCAATACTTACCTATCTCACATGGTCTAAGCAGATTCATTACTATCAGATCATTGGAATAAAACATGCTAAAAGCAGAAGTATGGTAAATAGCCAAAAAGCAAATGGTTGGTTGGGTTAAAGTGTGACTCTCCTGTAGGTTAAACTGATTAGCTAAGCTTCATGGGCCGAAAGCAAGTTAGAATTTACAGGCAGAGATGGGTATATATTTGTCAATGTCTGTTTATTTGTCAAGCATGACTAGTTAAGATGTCTGGTTCCTCACACCACCAAAGTTCTGGAGACAGTAGCTGAAGGCCAGGAAAGCAAGGCTTGCATCTTGAGCCACCTTATTGAAGAAGTAGGAAGGGAAATTTGGTTAAAAACCCAAAATAAGCCTCCTGAGAGAAGCGATTATGAAGCAGAAAACTCTTGAACACTTGCATTTTCTGGCAGCCTACAGAACAGCACACTCACATCTTTTTTAGGGAGTTTACATACATCAATCGCATTATCTTATTCCTAGCCAGTACTCCTTTTTGTTGATTATCAAAAAGTATGACAACACTTAACACCATCAATATAGGAATTGTACTGTGTATGACTACAGTTTTAAGTTGTAATCAGGTTGCAGTGAATAAAAACCATGGGCTGAAAATCCTGGATGGCATTAATGTCATCTCTGCACACCAATAATTGAAGAGCAAGATCAGGAACGAGGAAAGGCTTCCTAAACCACTTGCTTTTGTGAATGAAATCCTTTAGATTTGGGGAGGGTGAGGGACAGCCTGCGAGATGGAAACATAACAGTGCTAAAATAGCAGTAACAAAGTATGGGGTGCTGCTGAGAGGAGTCTGTTCCAGTGCCACAAAAAAGGAAAGCAAGCCAGCTGAATTTTGAGAAGAATGATTAAGCTACGGAATATCTTTCGAGCACCTGTACATGCTCAGGAAGGGCACCATATGACACCGTGTTTCCATTCATAACAATTCTGCACGTGTTCTCAAAGGCTATCCAGCTAATTCACAGAAGTCACATATGAATTACTGACCAAACCCATGAAGAAACATCAGTGTTAGTGCTAACAGGGAGATACTCGCTTCTGTCTGTCTAGTTTGGACTGATGGGTTTAACTGACTGCAATAGGGAAAAACAATTGCTCTTTCAGCAATGGCAGGATGACCTGCATTTAGAAACCAGCACATCTCACTTACCATCCTCACCTTTAGACAGCACTCACCTGAGTATGGGTTGTTAGCAAGGCTCCCATCTCTGCCTGTCAAGGTTGCTGGAGCAGGGAATGTAATTCCATAGTAATCCTTGGAAAGAGACAACATCATTTATTAATAGTTGAAACCACAACAAAGGTGGACAGCTCTTATGAACCCTGCATTACAATCGTAAGAAAATTTGTCAGGAAAGAACTAAACGAAGTTTGGGCAGAAGCTGACCTTATCGCTTACTGTAGAGCTTTAGGTTTATGTGGATCCTCAACTTCAAAATAAATCTACTTTATGATGCTTTTAGTATTGTATAACAAATAACTTCATCTCTTAATGGTGAGTTAAAGACAATGACTACACACTTTCCCCTCCCAACCCTCAGCTCTGAGTTGTCATATTCCAGTGAGAAGACTCTTCCAGTGTCTGGAAGAGCAACAGACCATTGTGAGCCAAAGACCCAGGGTCGGCCAGGACTGTAACCATAATGTGGATGTAGTCTAAAGGTTTTACCCTTGTGCCATGCCCTATTCTCTGTAAGTGGAAACAACAGACAAGAAACCAGCACAAACATTTTAAAACAAACAAACAAACAAGCAAACAAAACCCAAAAAGGGAAGTTAAAACGAATTACTACAAGATGACTGGGAAGTTTATTTAAACTGCATTTCAGGAAAACTCAGATCAGTAGTCTCCAAAGTGGGATGTGAAAGACAATCCATTGGGGTGCATGAAGAAAATAGTTCTGGTACCATTAGTAAATAAAATAAAATAAAAAAAAAAATAGTGCTAGTTTAACCTTTAAACCTTTTTTAATTTTTATTTTTGTGTATGTTTTATAACAGTCACATTAGCACAGTATTATACGTATTCAATTTAGGACTAAAAATATATTGGGGATGAGTGCTCACAAATTTTTAACTGACGGGGTGTGCAATCGAAAAAGGTGCAGATCACTGCCTTAGGTTATTCTTCTAAGTCTTCTACAGGAAAGTAAGACAGTCCTCACCCTAGATAGTCTGCACTCCGAGATAACAGGACATGTCAGCAAAAACAAAGCAGCATTTTGTCCTCAGTTTGGGAGAAAAAGAGAAAAGTCTGCCCTTAGCTCCTTGGATGAACTCCACATATGGGGCTAGTACTCTACTATGCATTAATTCTCATGGTTTACTCCTCATCACCTCTGATCCATTGAGATTTAACCATTTCCACACATCTCCAACACTTAAAAATCACAGACTGGTTTGGGTTAGAAGGGACCTTAAAGCTCATCCAGTTCCAACCCCCCCTTCCACTAGAGCAGGTTGCTCCAAGCCCCTGCGTCCAACCTGGCCTTGAACACTGCCAGGGATGGGGCAGCCACAGCTTCTCTGGGCACCCTGTGCCAGCACCTCAGCACCCTCACAGGGAAGAGCTTCTTGCCGTTGTCTAATCTAAATCTCCCCTCTGTCAGTTTAAAGCCGTTCCCCTTGTCCTCTCACTACTTGCCTTTGTAAAAATCCCCTCTCGAGTTTTCTTGTAGCCCCTTTAGGCAGTGGAGCTACTCTAAGGTCTCCCTAAAGCCTTCTCTTCTCCAGGCTGACCCAGCCCAGCTCTCCCAGCCTGGCTCCAGAGCAGAGCTGCTCCAGCCCTTGCAGCATCTCCGTGGCCTCCTCCAAACTCACTCAAGCAGGTCCATGTCCCTCTTGTGTTGTTGCCCCAGAGGTCGATGCAGGACTGCAGAGGGGTGTCATGAGAGCAGAGTAGAGGGGCAGGATCCTCTCCATTGACCTGCTGGTTCCTTTTGATGCAGCCCAGCATATGGTTGGTTTCTGGGCTGCAAGTGCACACTGCCAGGTCATGTTGAGCTTCTTGTCAACCAACACCCCCAAGTCCTCCTCCTCAGGGCTGCTCTCAATCCATTCTCTGCCCAGTTTGTATGTGTGCTTGGGATTGCCCCAACCCAAGGAAAAACATCCTCTTCCTTCATACCTGCCTCAGCAAATTCCCTGGCACCTCAAATGTTCTCTCACAGTTGACAGCACCTTCCACCTTTCTGTATTTCTGTGCATTAGCTCCATTTCCTACACCCAATCCTCCATCACTGAACATGAAACAATCCAACGAAGATTTAGTATTGCAGGTGCTTCTATAACCTGAAACAGTGCCATATTTCATCATCCTTTTATTCCCACGTAATTCCACCTTATCGACTCTGGCATGAACCATTTAATAAAATACAACCAAATTAACATTGAAAGTCTTACAGCACCACTCCCATCTCATTCCAAGGAAAAAGCCAAAAAAAACAGACTGGGAAAAGACATCTGAGCAGGATTCAGTGGAGAGGGACTCTTCATCAGGAACTATAGCTAGAGGACAAAGAGTGACGGGTTTAAACTTACACAGGGGAAGTTCAGGTTAGATCTAAGGTAGAAGTTCTTCACTGTGAGGGTGGTGAGGCACTGTAACAGGCTGACCAGAGAGAGAACTGGTAAATGCTCCATCCCTGGCAGTGTTCAAGGCCAGGTTGGACAGAGCCTTGGGCAACATGGTTTAGCATGAGGCATCCCTGGCCATGGCAGGGGGGTGGAACTAGATGGTATTAAGGTTCTTTCCAACCCGAACCATTTTATGGTTCTACGATATGAACTGGAAATGACACACTAGCATTTTTCCCCTATATAAACTGGACAAAATATAACCAAATCCACATGAGAACAGGGTCTAAGGACTGCAATTATTCCCACTGCCCCTCAGGTGGAGGAAAGCCACATCAGCACTGTACATCCCTATGCGACATACCTGTGCATACAACATTCAAAACAAAAAATCATTACAAAATAAGAGTGCAAGCCAGTTATCTTTGCATTTCATGTCTACCCATAGGAAAACGCCAGCAGAGATACTCTGCTCTTCAGACAACATAGGTATTTTTTGACCTACAGAAAGCATGCAGAAGGTGCCTAAAGTCAAACCCGAAATATCAGGAATACATTCAGAAGATGAGACAGAAAATGAATGAAAAATGGTAAGTGATCTGATGTAATAGGTTTAAGCTCCACCAAGTAGCTCACTAGGTACCACACACATCAGTCAACGCATGTGTAAGATCTCTGCTACCCAGGCAGCCTGCAACAGACCAACAGAGACGAGGGCATATCCCGATGTAATACCAAAAAAAACCCCAAAACCCCAACCCAAAAAAACACAGTAAGAATTTACAGCATCGACATGCTGATTAATTAACTCGGTTTAACTAAAAAAAGAATTCCCTCCCACACCTCAGGAGAAACTCCCATCCTCCCGTATCAGCAGCTACCGGTACTGTTCGCTGCTGAAAGCTTCCCTGGAAGCAGTCACAACTTTTACTTGGAACTCTGCCCACTTTCACTTTCGAGATGTAAGCAGACCGGCACATCAAAGACAAATATTCCCACCCGCTCCTTCAACACCTAATTTTGCTTAATTTCTACAGTAAATACGAAACGTAATAATCCGCCAAAAATCTAGAAATCACAACCACTGCATGAATAGTTGAAAAATGACATTTATGCATTTGTTTGTAAATATCAACACACTGAGAAGAAATAGCCTGGGAACTCTGAAAATTGACAGGTGACCCCAAAAATATTCTGTGAGGTATTTGCATAGAGAGGAGAAACTCTTTCACAGCCAGGCCGTAGATGTTATAGAGAACAAAAAAGAAAAAAAAAAGAAATAGAAAAAGTAGACTGGAAGACTAAAAATATTTCAAATACAGGAAAACATATATTAACTCATACACATAAATAAAAAAAGACCATGAAATAAGAAAAATAGATGTGGGTAGGCAGAGAGAATTGAAAAGAAAAACAAAGAAAGGTAACACACAAAATAGGCAAAAAAGGAAACCCTGAAATGCATCCCAAAAGCCACATTTTCATATCACCACTGAACCATAAGACCTCAGCAGCTTGGGACCCCCCTGCACTCCAACAGCATCAATGGGAAAGAACCAGCTCCCCCTTCCCTTCCTTAGAGTAGGGTAACCCCCTGCTCAGACTTAGACATGCACAAAAAAAAAGGACTAAGGAAAAACTAATCAGAAAGCAAAACTGAAAATGGAAATAGGGAAATCCTGTCTAGAGGATGGTGATGATGAATGGAAAGCTGTGCCATATATAAAGCTGCCACCCGGCAGCACCCCCAGCA
>NW_009911075.1:0-3144 GCF_000696875.1 Nestor notabilis
AGTCCCTCTTCTCCCCCCATCTCAACCCTCCTGCTCTGGGGCGTAAATGCTAAATCGGTATTTCGGACTTGGTGTGTAAATGATTATTAATCTGGTCGTTGATGAGGAGCCCGGAGCTGTCACCAGAGGACACCTGGGCACGGCTCAGCCCCAGCCCATGGTGGGTGTGCCTAGTGTGGGCTTTGTCTGGAGGAAACCCCAAATAGGATTGCACCGAAGTTCCACCTTTAGGAAATAATAATTAGCATTAAAAAAAGACCCGAAGGGAGGAGGATTTAAGGGAAAAAAAGGAAATAAAAGGGAAAGGAACTGCTGCCTGCAGGAATCTCAGCAGCGATGGGCAGTTGGGCTGTAGGGAGCCTGACCTCTGGGATGTTTTTGCCACGCAGGGCTCTGGCACCCCGACCCTGCCCTGACTCTCTGGCCGTCCTCATCCACAGCTGTGGGGCTGCGGGATGAGGGGCTTTGGGGTGATTCTTTTCCTAGGGGGAAGCGGGGAGCTGGGCAGCCTCATTGTTCTCTTTGTTAGCCAGAGCCATGCTGTGATGAGCGCGGTGACATCATGCTCTGCGCTTCCCATTGGCCTGCACCGCCTCCCAGCCGGCCCCGCTTCCCAACCTCCCAACTTTCCACGCACCCCTCACCGGTCCCACCGCCCCGATGCCGGTGCTGGGCCGAACTGGGGCCCCAAAGCCTGTTATACCGCCAGAGGAGAGGAGGGAGACACTGTGCCCTGCTCCGGAGGATGCTGCTGCTCCCTGGGCTGGATGGGGACATGGATTTGGTGGCCTCACTGGTGGGATCTGCAGAACCCCAGGGTCCAGCAACTTGAAAGTAAACCCAGAATGGATCCTGGCCTCCACTGGGAAACGTGTTGGCTCTGCGAGTTCAAGGAGGTTGGAGGAATGGCTACTTTTGGGTTGGCAGTTGACACCCTCCCTCGCAGCAGCTGGGGTCGGGTGTTTGGGCAGTGGTGAGGTCCCAGTGCTGCACCTCCAGCATCCTGACAAGCTCAACGTACACCAAGGTACCTGCCCGGGATCCCTCGCGCGGAGTTTGGATGCTTGCTGAACTCCATGGGCTCACGGGGCTCCTGGAAAAGAGCTGCAAAAGGGGTGATTACACCAGCTTGAGGAGGGGTGCTGGGGGGGCTTCGTGTCCTGACAGTGGCCTGAGACCAGTGATGGACTAGAGCTGCCCGCTGCTGCCCCAGCCCATGGGCAGGAGCAGCTCACCTGGGGGGTTCCCTCCCTTGTTTCCTGCCCCTCTCCTGCTCTCAGCTTTTCTGCAGCTCATGAAGACCCTGCCCTGTGACCCTGCTGCTCTGGTTTTTGGGCATGAAGTGGAGGGGGGGGGCTCAGCATGTGGCATTCCCAGCTCTCACTGGCAGGGGGGTGTGAATGGGACAGGGCTGCCAGTCTTTGTGCTCCGGCCGCTCTCCGCTGCTGCCAGCAGCTTCTTCAAACCAGGGTGTGCGAGGCCAGCGCAGCCCAAGCAGAGCGATACCCAAGCTGCTCCTGGCTGCTCACACCTCTCCACACCTCACACTCGAAGATGAGCAGAGCTCTTCTCGCTCCTCCTGCACCCACGTTCTTCTGGTTCCCCAGGTCCCCCCCATGGGAGGCTCCCTCACTCCTCAGGAGTCCCGAAGCGGCGTGGAGATGAGTCTTGGGGTGCTTTGGGCCTGGTGGTGTCCCAGTGGTGAGAGGTGATGCTGCAGGGCTGGGTTGGGCACCCCCGGGCTGTGTCCCCTTCACTCTTCCTGCACCTTACAGCCCAGCCATGAGCTGGGAGCTGCTGTGCTCAGAACATAGGAAGGGATAGACTTGGATAGCAGGTGCCCTGGGAGGGTTTTGAGCAGGGGCAAGGCTGGGTTTCTCTCCCCATACATCATGTGCTGAGGGGGTGCTCTTGGGGTGCTTTGGTCCTGGTGGCCCCTTGCAGCCATCGAGGAGACTCAGGATGTGGCCTGGGAGCTCCTGGCAGCTGAGGCAGCTCTTTGGCGTCAGTCCTATGGGAGCTGTCAGATGCAATTTCTTCTCCTTTTCCTTCAGGTTTTTTCCTCTAAATCCACTAATTTAACACTTTCCAGAAGGGAGCAGCAGCTGCTCAGCAGGTAAATGTTGTGTAAAGCAGGGCTGTGTCTTCTTGGCTGATCTGAAGAGGGTTGCCCTGACCCCTTGTGTATTGGCAGTGGTGCAGAGCCAGATCCGTGTATTTCCTTCCCTCTGCCCATGGCCCCCAGACGGCAGCATGGCCTGAGGGGTGACATGGCCATGCCTTTGCCTGCAAACCCCTTCATGACTCCTGCTTTGGGAGGAACCATCTCCAGAAAGTGCCGTGGCGAGGGCTCCTCCTGCTAACCAGCAGAAAGAGTGGTAGCGAGAATGGAAATCCCAGGGGAAAATGGAGATAGGGATAAAGGGGCAGGCTGGATACTGAAGGTGCCCTGGCTCTTGCATGTGAACGTTGTGTCGGCATTGCTCCCTAGTGTCCCGGCTTTGGGGATGTGTTTCCAGCAGCTTCTGCCCAGTGAGGCCATAGGAGGTGATGAGCAGCGAGAGCCCCAGGCTCTACTCTCCCCTCCGACACCACGTGCCTCTGATGGGATGGAGCCAGCCATGGCTCCTCTCCTGGGCTCTGGGTGCCCTGGCTCTTGCATGTGAACGTTGTGTCGGCATTGCTCCCTAGTGTCCCGGCTTTGGGGATGTGTTTCCAGCAGCTTCTGCCCAGTGAGGCCATAGGAGGTGATGAGCAGCGAGAGCCCCAGGCTCTACTCTCCCCTCCGACACCACGTGCCTCTGATGGGATGGAGCCAGCCATGGCTCCTCTCCTGGGCTCTGCTTCCCCATCTGCAATATGGATGCACAGGGACTGTGTGCAGCCTTGCAAAGGATTTGGGAAAGCTGCTGCTCATAGAAGATGTTGGGATGCTCGAAGGGGGGATCCAGGGAAGGATGAAATTGGGCAGTTCTGCTCCCTGCTGGAGTGTGAGGCATGTTCTGGTGCTTGGAGGGTGCAGGTGGAGGCGACAGGCCTTGGTTCCTGGGCCAGCCCGAGCATCTGTAAACTTGCTGTGGATTTCTGGGGCTGCTGCTGGTTGTCCTGTGCCCATCATGCCATGACCTCTGAGACTGGCCTGGC
>NW_009911076.1:0-1088 GCF_000696875.1 Nestor notabilis
CACGTACGTCACTGCAAAAACGAAGTTTAACTGAGCCCAGCGATGTTCCTCCTTTCCTGGGAGAGCCGCGGAGCTGGCAGTAACTTGGCAGCCAGAGGGGTATTGTGAAGGGGGCTTTGTGCTTCCCAAAATGGGCTGGCAGGCTCAGGCATCCCGCAGACACAGCTTTCGATCCGGACATCCCCATCGCAAAGCCTCCCGCTTCCAGAGGGAGCCAGAGGCCGTGGCCGAGTCCCCTCCGAGCTGGGAGAAGCCACGTCAGGAAGCGAGAGCTGACCAGGGGATACCGAACTCACTGCCTGCACGCACACAGTTTAACCCTCTCTCCCATGCCTCATGACAGCCCTTTCCCTTCCTGCTTGCTGCAGCTTCATCCTCCTTTCATGGAGTTTCCAACACGCTGAAGCCGCATGGAAAGCGAAGGCAGGCAGAAACGCCATCCCTGCCCCAAAAAGTTTCCAGCCTGAAGTTCGCGCGAGTCACCGAGGAGGGGAACAGCTCGGGAGGGAAAACAGGGATTACAGCGCGGAGGCTTCCCGCTGCCCAGCTCTCCGGGAGCAGATATCTCCAAGCCTGAGCTGGTTTAACACCCCAGCTCTCCACGCCTGGAGATCTCCAAGGGCTTTGCAATAGCCTCCTTCCTTGTGCCGATCGTTTAACGGGACGTTTCCCAGCATGGAGGCACGGAGGGGACAAGGACACGCAGGCAGAGCCCTCCCTTGGGCTACAAACGGGCAGCTCTTGTGTAACCGGGTGCTCGGTGTGTCCCACCTGCCCCGTGGGACAGCACCCTACCCTTGGGTGCAAGGGGGCAGTGGGACCCCCGCTCCAGCAGGGACACGGTGGGCAGAGGCTGGCTGGTCACTGCTGCACCCCAAAGTGCTGCTCTTTCCATGGGCTGGGGATGTTTGGGGTCCCATCACTGCCACGTGTCCCCTCCTCCTCCTGCACAAGGGTTCGGGCAGTGCCATGGGATGTGAAGACGCGGACCCCAGCCCGCTCCTCACCCTGGTTTCCTTCCAAGCCCGGCAGCAGGAAAGGCGGCAGCAACAGGTCTCGGTGCCCGGTGCTCCCCCCCACCTCGTCCG
>NW_009911077.1:0-1677 GCF_000696875.1 Nestor notabilis
GTGGGGATCTGGCGACGTCCATCTTGCCATCACTCTTTTAATTCTAGTAATTAAATTTAAAGGTGTGTTAATTTATTTCTACAAAGCTGTAGATTTATTTAGATCAGCTGTTTGAAAAAAGCCATATTAATAATCTCTTATTGTTGGTTGGGTTGGAACTAGATGATCTTTAAGGTCCCTTCCAACCCAAATCATTCTATGATCCTCTGATTTTTATTCTATTATGTACAATTATGTAAAGCAAATATGTTAAACAGAGAAGACTTTTCATGTGTTTGTACCTGTAATGATCTTTAATGTCAATGCTCTTTCTAAATACTCAGCGCACTCTGACTGCTGTTACCATTATATACTTCTTGCCCCCAGTACAATTACAAACCTGTTCAGTATTATTCAATATACAGCTTATGGTTTCAGTAGGTTAGATTTCAGCAGACACTATTTAACTTGTAGTTCAGATGCTTCTCCAGAACAGAATTTTTATCTCACCTAAGTTTTATTAATGAAAGAAAAGTTACAGTAAGCTCTAAACTTTACATTTAGGATTATTAATAACATCTTAAATGTGTGTGATGATCCAGTCCCTTACTCATGTGTTAACTAATGTATTTCTAGCTCACCCACATCTTTTTGCTACCAGTTACATAGAACTTGACCACTTCTTCGTTTCCAGCAAGCTCTCTGCTTCTCCCAAAACCTGTCATTCATGTAAGTTTTCTGTTTAAAGAACCCAAACCTGACACACAAAAAAGGCAAACACAAAAACCCTGCACCCTGAACACTAACCTCCACCTGCTGGCTGTCTTACAGCTCTTGTAAACCCAGAGGTACCTCCAAAAACTTAGCAGTATTTAGGCAGGGGATTAACTCTGACTTTACATTGCTCTTTACCCTGTCTGCTTATTACCTTATAGTTCTGTCTGTGATTTGCAGTCTTACCTGCTGCACACACTCTCTCGTACTATTTCCAATTCTCACCGTAATGCTGTTATGACAAAATCTTTGACTGGTACTTCCAAGTCCTTCCACAAAATAATATTAAGTCATCAATTGTTTAAGTACATTCTTACAGCAGTAACAACATATGTTAAAGCAGTAATAAGTTGGTTAAAAAATGGAAATACTGGTCTATTTTAGAAATATGTAGAAACCAAAAAGTAGCCACAACACACATTACAGCTTATTATCCTTGGAGAATTACAACCTGATAGTGTATTTCTAGCTGTCTAGTAAGACTGCAAATTAAATACTCCATTTACTCAAATTTTCCTCTTTGGTGGTAGTGAGACCAACTGATGTTATGGGAATGGTATTTTAATAATGCTTTGAGAGATGAGGTTATACTTTGATCACTGAAAGGAATTGTCTTTCAGTAAGGATTGTCTTGCTTTACTAAAACAACTTAAGACCTCTCATTTGCGTGGGGTTTTTTATACACTTCATCCAGGGAAAAAAGTGCAGTGCACAATTTATTTTGTCATCCTCTAATTCAGTGACATCAGTCCAAATCCTATTGCAGCTTAAGAACTTTCTAGCTATTTCTGTATCCTTTTGACTTTCATGCAAGTGAACAACTTGTCTCTCAGATCATAAATCTAATCACCAGTGGAAGTCAGACAGAAGAATGCCCCTTTATAAGCACTGTGCTGTTTTCTAGGATTTTCACACACACTCTTT
>NW_009911077.1:1708-12044 GCF_000696875.1 Nestor notabilis
TGCAAGTAATGACTGAGCAGGACTCAGCTTTCTGAAGGGGAGGGCTGATGACTCTCTTCTTGCCCATTTTTGGCTCAGGATGCAGAGATTTCTTCCTCCTTCCTCAAGGTTGCCCAGCATGGTGTCCTTCTAAGAAGGGAAGAACGAGAAGGATGTTCTTTCTCACATTTCCTCCTTTAATATGTTTTGTGCTTTATTTTCCTTGTACTTGATTTACTCTAAATTATTTATCATGAGCATGGAGTTTTACTTAAATCTTACATTTGTTTGACTAATCTATCTGTGTGCAGCAGACTGCTGCAAAGATTAATATTTCCCATCTTGGTGTGGACAGTTGATGCAAAACACAGGATAATATTTTCAAAACTGCACATTTCTATCTAAAATCATATTAGTCATCTTTTCTAGACAAAAATGAGGGGTCATGTCTACACTCAGAGTGAGGTTACTTCAAATGCAGACAGAAAATGGCACATAAAAGTTCTCAGCATCTTCAGAGCGTGCATTGATTTATGTAGCTCTAAGAAACTCCAGGGTGTGGGTTTTTTCTTTTCTGGGGGAAAAGACAGATGTTTGAACTCCAGCATTAACCACAGCACTAGTCATGTTTTCCAGGTTGGCTTCCTAGATGTACCGTGGCTTCCAGTCTGTTACATCTCTGGGATTCCTCTTTTACTATATCAACATCTGGCATAGTGATTTTACATGGTTTTGTGATTAGCTTCCCCATTTAAAATACATACTCCATTAAAAATGTTAAAAGGTAGTGACATATGTTATCTTACAAAGGAAAAATGGTTGTGGCTGCGAAATGCTACCTCTGCTTTAATGGTTCAACATGAAGTTTTAGTCATGGGTGATTAGAGAGCCTAGTCATAACTTTGATTATAATGTCTTTTCCTTACTTTTGAGTCAAAACCTACATCAAACAATAATCAGTGGTAAGACAGGCATCTGAAGCAAGCAGAGAGAGAGCAGTCTATGTAAGTCTATGTAAGCAATGTAAGCACCAAGAAACCTCTCAAAGCTTGGTCACCTTTAGCATGGCTACTGTGGCCCAGCCTTTCCTTTAGCAACGTCTGGAAAATGCTACTGAGATCAGAAGGGTTTCAGAGAAGTAAGCAAAAGCAGAGCGTGATGCTCATTCTTTCTACTTACGGATGATAAAGCAGGTAAATAACCCAGATGTTGCACAAAACTGAGTTTTGAGCATGAAAATAATGTCCATGATGAGTTTGGGGCAGACAGGATTGTGACAAAATCAGCTGACAGAAGGTGACTTCATGGGATTATAGACTTAATCACTTTTTAACTGTACTGCTCTATGTCATCAGCTTGTACCACCCAAATTGCAGGTTTAGGGTTTTTTTCCCTTCAGCCTTAGATCACTCATAAATCAAAAGAGATTGAGGTCAGGTATTTCTGTTGCCTTTCTCAATTCCTCATTTAAAACTGTATTTCTTAATTTGACACAGGACCAGTGCTTTCTGATGTCATGTAAGGTAATTCCTACTACTTCTAACCAGCTGATGTCAAGAGTTCCTTTAATGTGGAGTTCCAGGTACTACAGAGATAATTAGTACAGCTGCCAGAGTTGTGTCTCTCTATTATTAAAATGGCTGGGCTGCACGCAAAGTCATCTTGCAAAGGCTCAAAGACCAGGAGTTCCGCATGATTTACACAATAACTGTTTGAATTTGTGACTTCTGGATACTGGTAAAGAAAACATGCCTCTGCCAGGCAGATTAAATACTTCCATTTTAAATCAAGGAAGAGGAAAGTAGTAGCTAGCCAAGGTTCTGTGGTTTAGCTTAAGTGCATTTTAGCATATTGTACAATTAAGTGAAATAATCCAGAGCCTTAGAAGTAGGTTTTTTGTTGGTTTAATTTTAGATTAATAATATATTAAATGAAATGATAACTTCTTGCATTTAACTTAGTTCAGGCTGATCTGTAACCTAAAGCAGAAAGGTTGATTTATAATATCAGATTTTATATTCTTCATTTTTCATTTGAGCAAGTAGTCCTACACTTCTGTCTTTTTCACTAGTCTGAAAACAGTAATTGGAATTCACCACTTCTGTGGAATGAGAGGGGGAGGTAAAGAGCAGTAAATGTAACATGACTTATGTTTCTTCCTAGCAAGGAATATCCACTAATCCTGTAATTGAGAGGGATGTTCAAAGCTACTTTCTCACACTCAGTCATAAAACGAGTCCCAGACACTACATCTAGGTCTTTGATAAGAATGTATATGAATAAATCAATTAATAAATTTAGTATTCACAAACTCTCATACCACGTCTGCTATTGTAATGTCTTGCTTCCCTATCACTGCTTGCATTCCGAAGGTTTCTGGGTACAGCACTAACTTACTACTGTAACCACTAATGTTTGCCAGGATTTCTTAACTGTAGTCGTCTCTTTGTAGCTGCAGTCATGGCAAAGTCTCTTGTCTTGTGCTCCCCTGAGAGTGCCTCTTATTTGGATTCTTGGAAAATAAATCAGTGACTGTTTCAGCCCACGTTCTAGCGAGTGGACGACCTCTGTATCCCTTTGGATAGCTCTGTAGTGACTCACAAGTCTTGTCCAATCCTGTCTTTCTTAACATTGTTCCATTCCTTCAGTTGCAGGACAGTGATTTTTTTGCAGTTCAGCTGCAGGAACATGAGGGAATCCTGGTTAGAGTAAATAAAGTTAGTTGACTAAATCTGTGCTTCTTACTGGTTTCTTCATGGGGCAGTTGATTTCCTTTTCCCTGTTTGACAAGTTGGCATTCCGAGCAGCTAGTGAACAGGGCAAGGTACCTCCTGGCTATCGCTTGTCTCTGTCTGCATCAGGCTATGCATTGTGACCTTTGTCTGGCACTCCATAGATTGTTCCCATGTTCAGCTTGATTTAATTTACCAGTTTGCACAGATTGTATTTTGGATAAGAGATTTGGCCACACTGATATGTGGAACTGTTTGATCAAAAAATCTGTGTTACACAGCGGGAAGGCAGTGATCTGTTTGCAGAAAAGAACAGTCTGAGTAGAGTATACAGCCAGTACATGAGGGTTTTACAGGTCCAGGAAACCACCAGGAATATAGTAGACATAAGACAGAGAGTTAGTTCTCAAACACCGTTTCTTATAATAACCCTTAGTTGCAAACCAGTTACAGAAAATAATGTTATGTGTACTACCTCAGTGCAGGTAACAAAACTAGTCAAAGCTGGGGTGCTGAGAACTGGAATTTTCTCCACAAGGACATCCGTTACCTTGCGGGCTGTGGGTCCATCCCATCCTCTATAACTAGGAAGCTGTAGCATCAGCACTGGCTCTCACATTTTTGGGAAGGTAATGAATTCAGTAATAACTTTCTATAGGACAGCTTTGGTCTATAGAAGTCCATCCAGTATCATGTTTCTGTTCAGATCTTCCATAAACTGTATCTTGGCTTAAATTACCTTTTAAGTTACTCTAAGGATATGATTTCTTGTAAAAAGTAAATCTGAATCTTGTGGTATTTGATAATTTATGACCTTTTTTTTTATATTGCAAAATTTTTGTCTTTTTAATTATTTTCATACTTTGGCAGACAAATAAGCAAAGTCATTCATTGCCTGAGATTTAGGATCGTAGGATGGTTAAATCCAGGTTATTCAAGGGTTTATTCATCTTAATATTCACGTAAGATGCCTAAGGGCAGATCTTAAAGACATTTAGACAACAAAATCCTATTTGTTGAATGTTGGTTGGGATTTTGTTTTTCCCTTCTGAAACAGTTTATAGTATGAGAAATGTGGACTGTAGCTTTGTTCTGGTTTTGAACACCAGAGCGCCACTGCACTATGTGTAGTTGTTCAGGCTGGACCAGCCACCCTGTCTTTCGTAACACCTGCCTGGGTCTGTATGGGCAGTCAGGCTGTAGCTGAGCATTTGGCCAGAGTTTCCTTTCCCAGCAGGTTTGTGTTTTAGTCCCTTCACTGTTGCTGACCGTAGCTCAGCCCCAGTTTCTGGGCTGTCCTTCCGACATCCAAAATCCAGTAAAATAAACCCGCACTTGATGTGACACATAATTCCTTGTCTGCTGTGATAAAGGTTTAGCCATCACAATGATGGGTACATGGCGTGGTGTAAATGCAGCAGGTGTCTAGATCGAAGTTCTGAAAGCTGTCCTCTGTGCATACACATGTCTATGCAACAGTCATTCCAGAAGGAAAGCCTCACTTGTTTGGCAACAAAATGCCTCATTTTTTAAATATAATGTTGTAACTGGGAGTTTTATTTTTATCAACAGATTGGATCATCTTGTCAAGAAAGAACTTTTTTTAGTGAAAAAGGCTGAATCTGAGAGTCTTTAGATAGAGTATTCTGAAGGAGGGACTATATGCAGTGACTAGCAGAAATATGTTGCGATTCTTATTTTATTCTTAAAGTCATAGAATCATAGAATCATTTGGGTTGGAAGGGATCCCCAAAGGTCATCTAGTGCAACCCCCATGCAATGAGCAGGGACATCTTCATCTAGATCAGGTTGGCCAGAATATTTAAGACTCCCGTCAGTGTGTGCAATAGAAATGCTGTTATAAAGACCAGGTTACTGATGCTTAATACTGACAGCTTCTGGAATGACTAGAACTCAATTTCTGTAAAGGGTTACCTGCCTTACATTGCTAAAATTAATGTTTGGGTTTTTTAACTCTTCCAGTTAAAATTGACTATTTTAACACATTTAACAAATACTTCACCGAGTAGATCCAAAGGCACTGATGTCTTTCTGTATTTACAGTACCTACCACATTCTTCTAGCTTTCACTTCCATGGGGTGGGTGAAAGAAGAGTCACTGAGCTGGAGCACTGCTAAACAAAAACAGCTCTCAAAGGTGGTCTAAAATAAATGTCTGTATGTTATCTTAAAACTAAAAACCTGCATTTCATTATCACGCCCAGCACTGAGCTTCATTATTCCATTATTAAATAAGACTTCTTATACTAAAATCCACCCTGTTAAAATTTGCTGTCTTTTAAACACTGGAGAGACTGCAGTTACCTGAGAGATGATAGTTTTTTTCAAATGGGCCAATTTCTTAGCAAACCTCTAAGACACACCTGAATGGTGTGTCTGAAGAATATCTGCCAATGCTAAGAACAGAAAACTTTAAAAAGATACAGCAGCCCATTGTAGCACAATGTCAAGAAAAATGGTGGCTTTACATTTGCAGCTAATTACATTTCTGCAATTATTTATACAGTAGCCATGAAATAGGCACTCCTTGATAGCCCAAAAGAAATCTCAGTGACTGCTGTAAATTGTCAGGTTTGTTAACAGGTTAATTCACAAAGCAGGTGAGACTAGGTGGAGCTGAAAAAGTGTGCCAGGCTCTGTAGGAGAGCTTCTATGAGCAATTAGAAGACACCTTCTGCACTAGTATGTAGCCATGTCAGCTGGAGGTTTGCTGTAGGTGAGTTGTCACCTTCATGTAGAGCTTGGGGAATTAATCTTTGAATGTGCTGTGTCTGACCTCAAACTTGTAAATGTTTAAAATCTTAAAGAAAGAACTAAATGAAGCCACATCTAAGTAGAGGAGTTGATCTCTTTTTGTTCCTGACTTCATTGCTTATGGACTTTGCTTGCTTTAAAAAACCAAAGCCAAACAAATCACTACCAGTACCTGAACGTCTATACAGTAACCAAACTTTTGAGATGTTTACCTTCATATTTGATTTGTGACAGAATAAGGCTCTTCAGTTTCAACCCTTCTCTGCATGTATTTTCCAGGAAAAAAATGGAGATTGATAGATACTAACTAGGATGATAACAGAAATTGCTAAAACCTTTCCTTTTATTTTGTTGAATAGTTCTGCCAGAGTCTGCATTTTTGGGGGATTTCCTCTCATATGTTAGGACTGGATCACTTGGTAAAAATCACCAAACCCTCTAGATTTCTGGAATCTAGAGGAAAGTGGGTGGTGTCGCTACCAAAAGTCAAGATGTTATAACTGAAAATACTGCTTTTGTCCTTGTCTATACTAAACCAACAGAAGGTTAGAAATGGGCACTTCTTAAGTTCTCCAGTTTGTCAAACTTTGAAGCTTATTTCTGTAAACTAGCCCTGAAAGTTTAGCTATGGCTTTGGGTGTCTTTTATGAAGTGTTTCATCTTTCTTATCAAGGAGGACTAAAACTTTAGGAATTTAATGTGAAAAGGGAAAAGAAAAGTATGGGGACTTGAATTGTGGTATTGGCTTTCATCCTTCTCTGTATGGGTGAACGTATGGGGCTGTTTGTGGGAATGTACGGATCGTAAATAGCACTGAGCCTTTAAGTTTTAAGATTTTGTTCTACTGGAGTCATAAAAGAATGAGCTTTCTTCTGGTGGACAAAATGCCATTGCAATTTTTTTTAATCTCAAAGATATTTCAATGTATTTCCCTTACATCGTTCTCATAGTAGTCAGCTCTGACCCAGAGATACTAATCCAGCTGCTATAGTACTATGGGATTATATGGCACAACAATTGATAGCCAAAGGGATAAAATGTGAGCTTGCTTCCTTACTCTACAGTAAAACTCATTGGAGATGTCAGTTACTGCCCTTTAATGTAATGGTTTTACAACATTCAGACGT
Organism: Nestor notabilis; assembly: GCF_000696875.1. NCBI lineage: Eukaryota > Metazoa > Chordata > Aves > Psittaciformes > Psittacidae > Nestor > Nestor notabilis. Next base: position 8,322 of record NW_009911077.1, read on the forward strand.
CCAGCAAGGACTTGATTAGATGGGCTTTTTCCTTGCACATAATCCTCCAAGGGCTTGATAAATCTTTGTTTTGTTTTGTTTTTTTCTATTAAAGTTTTGGAAATACAAGCTTTTGCAGGACAACATCTGAAGCTTGTGAATCAGGGGCATGACACATGAAACCCCATAGGTGAATTCACCATGCCTCTGGGGCTGCTAAATCAGTCAGGATTTTGAAAGAACGCTGAGGAATCAGTGGTAAAAACTGTATATAATCAGTAACTAGTAACAATGGTTTTTTGATGCTTGCAGTGTCTGCCTGCTAGAAAGTTTGTAGGGTTGGACTTGTATGAATTAGTTCTGTATTTCTTCTCTATGAAACAGATTATTTCAAATGTTATGCTCATGAATATTGAATTCACGTTCTCGTATTCCCTCTCTCCCCGCTTTGGAATTCTGCCTAACAGGCACTTAAAGCATTGCAGTACATCACTGTGGGATTGATGTTTTTCCATGCCGTACAGTTGTGTGGGTTTTTTCTTAGCTGTGATTCTCATCAAGTAGTTTGGAGTCTTTACTAAGTTATGTAGCACAGGAGAAAAGTGTATTTCTTCACTTAACCATTTCCCTCTTATTTGTTAGGCCAGAAGAGTGATTTTTGCATTCTCTAACATTTTATGGAAAAGTCATATGAAATATGATGGAAATCAAGTTTGGTTTTAGGAAATCTTATTCTAAAAAAAAATATGGTGGTCTTTGGCAATAGATGACTATTATTTTTACAGCACTTCTGAATTTTACTGCATGTTATGAGGAAGATTTTTCACAGCTGTATAGTGAGGTATTCCCAGTCAAACTCAACTGTAGTTGAACACTGAAATACTATTCTTTGAAAACTTCCCCGAGCACTTCTGAGTATTGGGAAGGGGCTGCATGGCTCCCTGTGTGCTTGTGCAATGATTGCTGCATTAGGAATGCAGCTTTGTTTGTGGCTTCTAAAAGCATTAGACATGAAAATGCATAATAAAATGTGGTGAGGGATCTAAAACTATTTAGAGAATTAAACTGATGAGAAAGTATGAAAGAATTTGTAAGAAGTGTAGACAAAACCCTACCCCCAACAACAAAAAACATCAAAACCACCTGAAATGCTGACATCATTGTTCTATAGTTTTAATAAATAAATGACTACAAACACCCCCAAAAAACCCCAACTGAACAAAACCTCCCAAAGAACCGCAAAACAAGACCTAAAGTTTATTTATAGTGTTGTAATGCTATGCTGTTTTGAATAAGAATCTGAAAGCTTATAGTGGCCAGATCTTGTGTTGCCCCATGCCAGACCTTCAGTATACTTATAAACAAAATACACTTCCTAAGAGTCTGAGGTTCAATTGCTCTTTCTAGATTAAGTTAAGAAATCAACAATTTTGCCTGTGTTTAGAGTTCCAGTTTCACAATGGGTTGAACTATAAGCAATATATTTCTTTGAACACCCCCAGAAAAGTAAAGTTTAGTAGATATTTTAAGATATATTTTTTAGCCTGGAGAAGTTTAATAAATACTCTACCCTTCAAGGATGAGAAGAGTTGATATTGCAAAATCAGAAATGTGGAGACCACAGAGGGGAATGCAGAGCTGAACACAGTGGCAAATCCCAAAGAATCAGTGCTTCCCCCGCTCCTCTTCTTGACAGGGGTATGGAAACTGTTGTAGCCTTGTAATGCGTATTCACTTACTGTGTGAAATCTGCTGACAGCTAACTTTATAGCCACCAGAAGACAGTTTAAAAGGGCACTTGCAAATTACTTCAGTTCCCTGCTTATGTACTAGGTGTTAGCAATTCACCTCTCAGAGTTAAACTGTAAATTATGTGCCTTTGATGTAACACATTGAACACCCATATGGGTAGTGGTCTCAGTTTTTTGTGATCCTGGCATTTTGCCCTAGCTTGTGTTTCCATATATACTCTAGAGATGAGTAAAAGGTCCCCTTTTGCTTGGTCTACAAAAAGCTGCATGGAACATCGCTTTGGTATGCTAGACAAAGGCCTATCTATGTATTATGTAGTGGAAACTATATGGAAGGAAATTAATATTGTGAGTACGACTCCCCTTCTGCCAGGTCTCAGCAGTAGTTCCAGGCTATTGCTGTGCAGAAGTGCCGTATGTTACCACTTAGTGGTAGCACCAGATGGAGTTCTGAGGGGCTGGTGCAAGGCAAACTTCAAGGCTACCATGCAGATCTGGAGTATTGCTTTATAAAAACAGTAGGAAAATTCAGTCACCTCAGACCAAGTTAAACAGTGATGAGGGGACATAACAAAGTTGGGAACTCAAAAAATCAAAGAATGCAGGACTTCCCAACCTCACTAAAATAAACTTTTCTGGTGGTTCTTTTCTCAAACATGGGGAACAGCTTGAGAGTGTTCAACTATGCAAAAAACCAGACTGGAAGGGCTCACAGGCTGTACGGTGGGTGCCATAGGCTTTCATTCTGTCTCCAGCTAATCAAGAGGGAAATTTCTCACCATGAGAACAATGAGCCATTGGAATAATCTCCCCAGGGAAGTCATGGGCTCTCCCACACTGGACACTTTAAAGATTTTACTGGACAGGGTGGTGGGACATGTAGTCTGAGTCATGCTTGCCTAGAAGGGTTGGACGAGATGATCCTTGAAGTCCCTTCCAAGCTGGCATTCTGTTATGCTCTGACTCTAAGAACAACAAAAACACTTGCCTGTCTGGCCCTCTCTCGGTACTCTTCACTTGCCCTTCTGTGCAGCCAGTAGAAGTCAGTGCTTTTTGGTTTTGTCCCATTTGTGCAACTGCTGCACTGCGAGTCACCTTCTGATCGGCTGGCGGAGACTGCCAGGAATTAAGATGCACAGTTCCCACAAACAGTAAAAGTGAGTACCTGAGAGGACTTTCAGAATTCCTGTCCTAACCTCCCTAATGTTTTATCTGAACTTGCACCCAAATTTTCCTTCAGCAGTTTGGGCATCGGTTGACTTACAAGACACTTCTCATCTAAAGCTGCACTGGGGTAACGGATCTGTAGGACAGGCTTTGCTTTTGTGATGGAATTATAAAAATAGCACTGTCTGGAAGCAATTTCGAGAGTCCCTGCAACATGTACAGTGCACTATAAAGGCTTTCTGATTTGGAAAATATTCTCCACTCCATGAAGCTTAACACTTTGTGGGTAAAACAGCATTTGTGAGCAGTGTGGCCAAATCTAGCTACAAAATTCCATCCACGCCCAATGATGTCACCTTTTGTAACCAGACTGAAAGGACTAGATGCTTTCTTTAAAGCTTTGGTTTCTAAATTACATTTATAGTATAAGAAAAAGATGTGTCTTGCTTGGGGTAGCTGATAAGGTTATTATTCTTAGCTAGGTGTTGTCTGACTGGCTCCTGAGTGGAATTTAAATCCACTGCAATTTCTCTTGCAGTTTTTAAAGGAATGTGAAGTGTTTGCATTGTCTTAAAATACTACTGTGTGAATTGTGCTGATTGAGGAGATGATTGGCACTGCAGTTGCCCCTGCAGTGAGGACAGCTGAGCCCCAGCTGGCTGGGGCAGGCAGGGTGTCTGGGGCTGCTGTGGGGAAAGGGACCTGCAGGCAATGCAAGTGCTCTGGGCCCAGTGTGGAGTGGGGATGGCTGCAGAGAGGTTTATTGCACCTCTGAATAAACTGCTTTGAGGTGGAAGTCTTTCTCCATTCAGAAAGCCAAGTGCAA
>NW_009911078.1:0-265 GCF_000696875.1 Nestor notabilis
GCATGTTCTTTTTCTGCGATCTACCTTGTCTTTCCTCTCCTTGAAATAGAGAAAAACCCCAACCATTCACCTTGAAAACATTTACTAATACCATCAATAATGCTATTCATAATACTATTATTAATAATAACTCTATTAATGGTTCTAATAGTGATAATAATAACAATGCAATGGCTTTTGTGCACCTCGTGCCGGTCTGCCTGTGACCGAGCTCCTTTCGGGAGTAACTGGAGCCGCAGCCCGAGCGGGAGCCGGAGGGAAACTT
>NW_009911078.1:414-2914 GCF_000696875.1 Nestor notabilis
CGCTTCCCTCAAAGTGGAACAGCAGCAGAGATTGCCATTGCAACCCTACGATTAAAAATACAGAATATTCTCGCCCCTCGTGATTTCCTCCCCTCCTTGTGCAGGATGTTATGGTGACTTTTTTTTCCCTTCTTCTCCTATCATTTAACTTGCACACAGACACACACACTCACATACACACACACACACACACAAAAAGAAAGTCCTATTCTATTGTACTGGGCAGAGATCCAGAACAAACTGCAACCGTGAGGTGAATGATTTGAGAGAATTAAATATCCAGGTCCTGTGCTCAATGTCCCTGAAATTGAATATATAAAAATCTTGTCCAAGAAAATGTTATTAAGTTATAAGTAAGTGCAGGGACCCTAGCTAAGAGGATGCTGTGTGGTTTCTCTGGCATGTGGTTACGACGCATATTTTGTTTTAAATAATAGTTTAATTTGGGCTTATGTTGAGAGCCTGCCAGGGCTGGAAGACGGAGCTGTTTTGTAGAAAGGACTCCCACCAATTTCCTTGACTCTTTCAATTTTTGAAAGTATTTCTTAATAATGAATCTCTGCCCTGTGTATGGTACAGGGATCTGTTAAACGGTTTGCTGGATTTTAAAGAAAAGATGTGCTAGGACCTCCCTCCATTCACTTTCTTGTTCAGGGATTTGCGTATAGTGAATAGATGAAGCAAAACCGGCGTTTAAAATAGCTTCTACTTTAACGATCCGAAATATGTCCAAAAAATAAACCCAAACCGACTAAAACTCTGTTAGGAAGCAGAGCCCTCCGTTGCCATTAAAGGGTGGGTAGTAGGATTAACAGTATCAATTATTAACAGCTTTCTTCCTCTTTAATATTTAATTCTGCATATTAGATCAAGTCAATTACATTAAGGAAATAGCCGTGCAAATTTGTAAGAGGCAGTACTTACAGGGGAAGATTAACCGGATTATTTTTTACCAAAATATTCGATATATTTCATTTTGCGTAGAGGAAACGTTCTGATGGGATGCGCGTGTGTGTATGTATATATTTATAATGGTCCATTTAATTGGTGTAAAGGTTTATGGCTTCAGTCATAATTTCAGAGGAGGCAAAAGGAAATAAAATAGAAATACGTGGTCTGTCTAGAACCCTTCATTTTCCTCCTTCCCGCCTCTCCGTTACCCAACGGGCAGCTACTATTTGCATGTGATTAGTAGATGTTCTATTATTTACCCTAAACCCACTTCACCTTTGGGTGCGATCTCCACCACCGTCGTGGCCAGGGGGGTGGTTTCTGCTCCTAAAATGTTGTTTTCTCCCCCCTTAAATGGACTAATTCCCCAAATGTCCTTTTTGCAAGATTCCCACGTAGCTTCTCCCACACGCGAGGGTGACGGGCAGCCTGTTATTTATTTTTGGCTGTATTTGCAGCCCTGCAAATGTCCATGTCTCCGGGTAACACTGTCCAGACCTCCAGCAGCAGAGTCCACCCAGCCCTCAGAGGATGTTTATTGTATCGAGGCCGTTTCTTGCCACATAGCACGGAAAAAAAATTGGGAGGATTTATGAAAGGTTTCTCCAGCCCTCCTCTCCCTGCTCTGTTCCTGCGCCATGTGTCTGTAGGAGTAAATCTGTAGACACGTGGGAAAAGACGACTATAAGAAAATTATATGTATATATGTAATTTTGGCTTTGGTTTCTTTGTATAAAGGGCGCGTAACGTGGAGATGGGCATTATGCAAATCTCGGAGTGCATGTGGGTGTTTACCTGGTATAGATGGGCCCGGGGTGACGCGGGGGGGCTCTGCCGGAGACACGTGTGCACCAAAACACGCCTGTGCACACGCATGTCACCCCGCACAGGCAGGGGTGTGCGGGTCAACATGCGTGTGCACAGCCAGGGGTGTGCACAGCCACAGGTCTGTGAGTACAGACCACACAGTCCTGCGTGTCCCAGCCCCCCCTTGGGGTGGTGGTAGGTTTTTTGGGGGGCTCGGGCCCTCTGCCATCTGCTCGCCCTGCTGATCCCGTGTGATTTTCCCACTGGTTGTGCTGCTTGCTCCCAGGGCAGGCGGCATTTTCACCCAGGCGTGCACATGCGTGTGTATAATCTTAATATTTGATGGCATGATTAAAACCTTCTGAGAAACACTCAGGCTGCACCGTATTGATCTCGCTGCTTTTCTTTCAGCCAACCCAGCTGCCAGCTGGCTGCACGCCCGCTCCTCCCGGAAAAAGCGATGCCCTTACACCAAATACCAGACCCTGGAACTAGAGAAGGAGTTTTTATTCAATATGTACCTGACGAGGGACCGTAGACACGAAGTGGCCAGACTCCTCAACCTGAGTGAGAGACAAGTCAAAATCTGGTTTCAGAACCGAAGGATGAAAATGAAGAAAATGAACAAGGAGCAGGGCAAAGAATGAAACCCCAGAAAAGCAGCATCCCCTTTTCCCCACCTCCCTTGCCCCCCAGCTCCCAGCCTCCACTGTAGTGCTGCCAAACCCCCCAAACGCGGGGG